>NW_026992484.1:0-67627 GCF_028769735.1 Zonotrichia leucophrys gambelii | reverse complement strand
GGAGCTGGCCCAGCTGAGGTTCCGGCCCCTCCTGAAAGGGTGCTCCCCGCAGACCATCTGGTGCAGCAGGATGCCCAGGGACCAGACCGTTGCTGCCTCGCCATGGTACCAGCCAAAGTCGTTCCATTCCGGGGGCTGTAGGACAGTGTTCCTATGGAATACAGATGGAGTTCATCAGGGGGATGCTGCTGCTCCCAGAGCCTGGCCCCAGCATCCCTGGGCCCGCGGGGGCTGCATCAGGGGCACACAGGGTGACCACTGCCCTCTCGCCAGCATCTGGGACTTGTGCACAAAGTTAGGGTTGGAAAAGAAGCCTCTGGTGCTGGAAGAGGGCAGCCCTGGCTAGGCCCGACCATGACGTGCAAAGGAAAAACCCACTCCATGCTGGGGAAAAAACATGCCCTTATCCTCCCTGCCTGCATTTCCCCAAAAATATTATGAAGCCAAGGGAAACAGGGTGAGTGGAGCAGCCCAAGCCCTTCCTCTCGTCTGCACACCAAAGTGGCTGGGGCACAGGTTCTGCCCTCCCTCTCTGCTACCCCCAACCACGGGGGTTTTGGTCGTGCTGGCTGCCTAAGCCCAGCCCCAGTCCTGGGCAGAGTGGCTGGCAAAGGCTGCCAGCAGGGCTGGAAGATGGCTGCCCACCCAGCCCCGCTCTAAAGCAACTCAGCTGAAGATTCAGTGCCCTGACTGGCAGCAAAAGGGAGAATCCCCGCTGCCACAGCCAGCTTGGGCTGGGAGATGTTGGGCCATGAGATGTCAGCAGCGGGAGCACAGCCCTGGGTAGGCTCACCTGCAAAGTGAGTGTAGACTGTGTCCTGCAGGTAGGTGCCACAGCCAAAGTCAATGAGTTTGGCCTGCCCGGTGTCCAGGTCAACCAGGATGTTCTCTGGCTTGAAGTCCCTGTGCAGGACCCCGCAGCTGGTGCAGTGCCGCACGGCCTCCAGCACCTGGCGGAACAGCTCCCGCGCCTCCTCCTCGGGCAGGAACCGCCGAGCCCCAATGAAACGCTGCAGGTCCTGACACCGCTCTGGCCGCTCCAGCACCATCACGATGCAGTTGGGGAGCTCGAGCCACTCCAGCAGCTGGACCACACCGGGGAAGCCAGTGGACACCTTGGCCAGCAGCACGATCTCCAGGGGTGCGCTGGTGCCGTCGGGCTGCGGGAGGAGCACGATGCCGTCACTGGGGCCGATGCCGTGCCAGGCCTGGGGAAGCCCTCAGCCAGCCCGGGATGCTCTGCGCCCTGCGCTGGCCCCACGCCCGCTCTCCCTCGGGGCGTCCTGGCGGCTCCCACCGTGCCGGGCCCCGGCTCATCCCTGGCCGGCAGCCCCGGCTGCTGGCCCTGCTCACTCACCAGCTCGCCCCAGTGCCGGACGCGGTTCCGTGGCACCCTTTTGATGGCCACCTGCAAGCCAAGGCCAGCAGCGGGGTGAGCTCGCCGCCCGCACTGTGAGCCCCATCCTCCGCCCTCCGCCCTCCTCCTCCTCCATCCCCTCCTCCTGCGCCCGCCGCAGGCCCCGCCGCTCACCGGGGCGCCGTCCGAGAGCCTCGTGGCCGCGAAGACTCTGCCGAAGCCGCCGCGCCCCAGCAGCGAGCCCAGCCGGTACCGCTCCTGCAGGGCCTCCTGCGCCGTCCCTGCGGGCGGGACGCGGCGGTCAGCGCTCGGCCCGGGGCCAGCAACGGCCCCCGAGCGCCCCTCACCCGCCCCGGGCCGGCCATGCCCAGGCGTTCGCTCCCGGGAACGCGGCACGGGAGGCTCGGGACCGGCGGCCGCGCTGCCGAGCGGCGGAGCTCGGGCCAGGGAAGCCGCAGCGGAGGCGGCGGGAGCGGCCGCGCCGCGTGTGTCCTCCGCGATCCCCGGGAGGAGCAGGGCCTGGGGCCGGGGCCGGGACTGGAGCCTGCCTCGGGGCCGGGGCCACGCTCGGGCCAGGCGGAGCCGAAGGGCGGCGATGCCGCCCCCGCCCCAGGCACTGATGCCTGCCCAGCAGCGCCACCGCCAGATCAGCCCGAGCCGGGCGGAGGCGAGACCGCGGCGGGACGGCCGGGGCCGGGCACGGGGCAGCCCCGCCCGGGGCCGGTGGCGGGCCGGGGGCATGGCCCGGCCCGGCAGGGGAGAGGGAGACGGGGAGAGGAGAGGGACGCCGGGGAAGGGACCCCGAGAGAAGAGTGCCCGACAGCGGGAAAGGGAGAGAAAGAGCGAGAGAAAGAACGATTTTTCTAGTCTATCTGCTTTTGCTGCTGTCGCTGCTGCTGCTACCGCCGCTGCTGCTGCCGCCGCTGCCGCCGCTGCAACTGAAGCACCGGGGCCGTTCGTCCCCGTGTCCGTTCCCCGCTCGCCCCACGAGCCCCACGTTCGAGCCCCGCGCGCCCCGGGGACAGCCCCTCCGTCTGCCCAAACACGGGAACTTTGCAGCCTTGAGCCCAGATGCAGAGCCCTGACTCCTGCACACTGGCACAGCGATCCCCTCGCCTGCTGCTGTGCACTGTCCTTGCTGAGGGTCAAACACTGTCGGGCCACCTTCCCTTGGGGTAGGATTCCTACCTGAGCCCAGCACTGCACTGACACCTCCAGTGTTGCTTTCCAGTAAAAACAGGGGAAGGAAAACTGTGTGTGGCTCATGGTATTTTGGAGTGTCTAAAAATCACTAAGTGACCGATCTTAGAGGTGAGGTGCATCTGGAATTACTGGGATGGAGAAGTAGTGCAACATGGAAAAGGGGAGCATAGAAATAAATAGAGGAAAGCATCTTTGATTGTTTCTTTCATTTTCATTTCGCTTCTGGAAAGCTGTTTCCATTTTCCAGGAATCTTCTCCTGTCTGCTCTTCCCAAGAATCTCTCATGGAGAACAAGGTCAAGCTTCTGTCACAAGATTTGCCACCAGGAAATTATGCCACTGGTGCAATTTTCATTGTGACTGTTTGTGCTGGCTTAGGGCAAATTTGGGGGGGAAATCTCCAAAAGGGGTCAGTCTAGAAAGCAAGTTCAAGCAGCCCCTCCCCCTACTGGTTCAGGAAAAACTTCCCTCAAGAAAAGTGAAAAAACCCAGTTTATTTCACAAGTAAAGTATTCACAAGCATGAAAAATGAATAATACTAAATAAAACCTCTGACAGTGCTGAAGAGATGGCAAATTCAAAAAGTTCTTTTTGTGGGTTGTAGTTGGCTCACTCGGTCTCTCCTGAGTCCCTCTGGTGCTGGAATGCAGCGTCCCAGAGCTCGGTGGGCCACAGGTGTGAGCTGCTGCCAGTGTTTTTCTGGGTTTTCAGTGCAGAGCAGGTTTAAACAGTTCCAAGAAAAAGGAAAGTCACAGTCCAAAGAAACTTCTCTGCCTAAGCTAGCTAAAACCAAATTGCTAGACCTGGGCTGTGAAGACATCCGGAAATTTCCAAATCTGGGCACTGGCGGTCCCAGCAAACACCAGAGCTGGATGGTGCTGGAGTCAGAACCTGGAAATTTCTAAAATTTTAGATTTCTGTTCCAGCAAATCACTGGACTTGGGCTGTGTGGGCACCAGGAAATTTCCAAATCTGGGTACTGGGGCAGCAAACACAAGATGTGGGAGGTGCCAGACCCAGTAGCAGAATGTTGCCGGGTTTTGGCTTTCTGTGCCAGCCAATTGCTGCATTTGGGCAATGTTATGTTTGCCCAATTATCCTATCAAAAAAACCCCAAACAATATTTAAGATAGCAACAATTTTAATTGAATAGTTTAGAAAATATATAAATAAGGGATTATTTGGTTCAAATAATAGCGCATAAGCAAAAACAACCGCGGGGTACGGAGGGCAGGGTTCTTGACCCTTGCCACTTCACGTACAAGCTTGCCAAGTGAAAATCACCCCTTATATGCCATGTGTCAATGCCATCTCCTCCTATTTTCGGTTCGTCACTTTTCTGTCTCCGCCTTCATTACCACCTTTACCACGCATGCGCCACCACTCGGTTTGGTGGTCGCACAAGTCTTTGGGGGTCGTCACTGATGAAGGCCCTGTAGTCTTCTTCGTTGTCCTTTAATTCACCTTTGGGTTACACATGCGCACCAAGCCAGTACAATGTAAGCCAAGACTAACATATCACTGCATCTACATATCAAAGCCATAAGTCCCTTATAATTAGCATTTTCTTGGACCCAACCAGGTTCTTGGTCATTTTTAGCAACTGTATCTTCAGCTTCTTTCCTGTGGTCCTTGAGAACATCTGCTGGGAAGGGGGGGTGGGTGGAGCCCCTCCTTTCCCTCTCTTCTTTGGCATTACAACTTTTAACTATTAACTGCTCTATTATTCTCAAATATTAATTACTGTATCAATATTGATTACTGTTTCAATTTTTTATCAGCACGAATCATACCTATTTATCACAGGCAATTTCCCAGCACTGGGAAATTTCCAGATCTGGGCACTTGCACAGCAAACACCAGATCTGGGTGGTGCTGGTGGCAGCACTGGGAAGCTGCTGGGTTCTGGCTTTCTTTGCCAGAAAATTGCTGCATTTGGGTTGTGCTGGCACTGAGAAATTGCCAAATATTAACTTTCTGTGCCAGGAAGTTGCTGGAATTATTCTGTGCAGGCATCTGAAAAATTCCGGATCTGGGCACTGACGGTGTCAGCAAACACGAGATCGGAGTAGTGTAGGCACCAGGTATTTGCCTGGTTTTGCTTTCTTTGCCAGCAAATTGCTGCACTTGGGCTGTGCTGGCACAGGGAAATGTCCAGATCTGGGCATGGGCGGTGCCATCAAACACCAGGTCTGGGTGGTGACAGTCTTGGCACCAGGAAATTGCTGCCTTTTGTCTTCTTTTTCCAAAGAATTGCTGGACTTGGGCTGTGTTGGAATAAGAAATGTCCAGGCTGGGGTACGGGCAGTGGCAGCAAACACCAGATCTTGGCATTGCTGGTGCCGGCAGCAGAAATTGCCAGATTTTGGCTTTCTTTACCAGAAAATTGCTGGACTTGGCTCTGCCAGAACAAGGGAATTTCCAGATCTGGGCACTGGTGGTGGCAGCGAACACCAGACCTGGGCGGTGCCAGACCCAGTAATGTTGGAAATGAATTTGTAGAGAATTTTTAAGGTTTGATAGAAGGTTTCTATAGTATGTATACAAGTGTCACGATCTGTCCTTATGAACGGGTTTTGTGGTGGTTTGTGGGTTGATCTCAGAGTGCAAAAAACACCGACACGGTACAGGGAGTTGCTGCTATAACCAAAACAAATGTACCTTTATTGAATAACCACAGCAAAATGCATTGAGGAGGAACTGGGGGAAAAGGGAAAAATAAGGAAAAAGAGGGAGGAAGAGAAAGGAAGGTATAGAGCTACCAACTGTTTTACTAGGCCAGGACTAGAGCCAGAGCTAAGCAAACTCATGCAGCCAGGTGACATTCTGTAACATCAGAAGCTGGCAACCATGAGGACTTGGCTGCCAAAAGGTGACAGTTTGTACTGAGCCCAGAAGTGATTTTCCCTAGGGCAAAGCAAATTGAAATGTGAAGTTTAAAATCTTCAAACGACTATGAAAGGAAACTGCAGAATACTGTCTGGAAGGGCATCATTGTCAATGATCATGCCGCCAACAGCTGGAGCTGAATCCAGAATTGCTTCTTCCAGCTGTGCAGGAATTCATTCCACTGGCAAGCACTGGTCCATGGGAACAAATGATCCCCTAGCTCTGGGCTGAATGGCACCCAGGCTGCAGTGCAGATTTGAGGAGACCTTGTCACTTGTTATTGGCCTCCCAGTGCACTCATCCTTCTGCAAACAAGTTGCAAACCACATAGCTGGAGTGCTGTCCCGGGTAACTATACATACAGGTGATTGCCAAAGCAGTGCATCATTTCCCAGTGAAATACATGACCTCTTCTTACCTATGGAATTGTGACTGAAGACACCTGTGAGCCAGATCTGTGGGAGATTGCAAAGGAGCAAAGCTTTGGGATTTGGGCACACTTCTCTTGGTTTCTTTGCTCAGGCCTTTGGTGAGCACAGAACACACCTAGGTAGAAAATCTTTGACTAGACAGGATCTTTTGGATCCATTGTCCCTCAAACAGGTCAATGGTGCCCTGTTGTAATGTCAAGTAACAAAGAGCAGCACAAATGACAGAAAGCAAACATGGCCAAAGAGGAAGAGGAGAGGCCCAATGAGGAAAGGATGTGGTGAGACACTGGCACACTGAATGAGCTGCACTCCCATAATCTCTAGGCTAGCAGGCCCTGGTCTCACATTCTCCTTTTGGTTTTTTCAATTTAATTTTTTTAATTTACTTTTTTTCATCATCAAAATAAAATATATCCAATTAAAAATATGTCACCAAATTTTAAAGATACAATCAAAACACAATAATTCAAAACTACATCTAAAGATCAGAACATATGTACAGCTGTAACTATCAAGCCTAATGCATCAATCCTATTCTTCAAACACGCTTCACACAGGCGGCAGCTTCTTCCTGAGCTTGGAGGAAAGAGAGCTCTTTTGGACAGGAGGCGAGGACTTTGTGGGTGAGGGAACATGGGAAGAGTCTGGAGAAAACTTCTCAGTAGGACTGTAACCAGCCAGATCTGCAAAATGGAGACACAAAGTTTAACAGAGAGGCAAAGTTTAACAGAGGCCACCATGCAAACCTAAAGCATCTGAAGCTCCATAATTCCTGGGACACATTTCCTGGAAATGTCCAAACAGCTGCACAGGGAAACATGCTCCTGCTGGCAGACACTGAGGCAGGCCAGGGCAAAACCCTGAGCCACTTGCCCAGAGCTGGCACAGGCACAGCCTGACCTCTGGCCTGCCCTGGGACAGCAGGGAGCCCAGAGCCCTGTGCTCCCCAGGAATGGCTCAGCTGCACATGCACCCTCCTGCTCCTCTGCCTGCCCCACAGCTCAGCAGCCCTGCAGCTCCAGGGGCACTGGCAGCAGCACAGCTCATTGCAGGGGCACATGCAGGGCACAGCTGTTCCCTGGCAATGTGCACAGCCTCTCTGGGCTGCCACCAGACCCTTCCTCCCAGCAGACATTGGCCCAGCTCCCCCCTCACCTCTGTGTGAGGCTGAGCCATGACTGCCCTTCATCTTGTCCTCCATCTGGAGCTGCTTCAGGCCCCCCATGCCATGACTAGGAAATGTGATGGAGAGAGCAGGGGCAGATGCACGCCTGTGGAGAGTTTTATTAATAGTTGGTTAGCTGAGAAAGGCCATGCTGACATATTGCCGCTGGTTAAGCTGAGAAATCAGCAGTCAGCAAGCTGAACGGAGATGTCAGCAGTTAGCAATCAGTGGCCTTGCTGCAACATGAGGAGAGGGAGTAGAGATTAGTCCTGAATATCTCCTAAGAATATGTAGAAAGTATCAAAAGTAGGACCATAGGAATGTAAAAGTAGGTGTAACTGCTGATATGTAACTAACCAATCCTGAGCTCAACTTTTGCAATATGCATGAAGTTCATTACGAACTGTATTTAACCCGCTGTGCTGATCAATAAAAATTGGGCCTGTGATGATCAACTGATGTCCTGGTCTCCTTCCTTCGACAAATGGTGGAGAATGCAGGCAGCAACGCTGTGAGCACCACTGCGGGCAACGATGCGGCAAGGTTGAACCTCTGTCCTTTTTTCTCGGATTACAAAGAAAAAGGGAACTCACCACGGTCGGGAAAGTTGGGTGATGGTCCCCTGCAGCAGGGAGGTGCCGGATTATTTATAAAAAGCACTCTTGAGGATCACATCCGTGACTCAAGCCATCTACGTGCCGCAGGAGCCTGGAGCTGCAAACAGTGCGCACTGATTAATAGGTATGGATAGGCAAGCGGCATATGAACTCTTCTCCTCATATTTAGAAAGGCAAGGGGTAAAAGAGATAGATTTAAAAAAGGAATTACCGGGGTTATTAACTTATGGCCATTCTATAGTTATGTTTAGTAACCCGCACACAGTTCATGAGCTGTCAGAGTGGAAAAAATTTGGGGAAATGTTAATGGACTCAATGTTAGATGGGGACAAATCAGCTAAAAAATTTGGGAAATTATGGCGGGTGGTGTATAATACGTTGCTTCAGCAGGTCTCTGAGAGAAAGGCAGCAGAAAGGGCGACAGAAGCTCATAAGAGGAATATAGGATATGGTCGTGAGGATGACCCTTTAGCACCTTCTGTAACTAAAATACTTATGCCTAAAAATCCCCAGCATAGTGGTGTTGAGGATGTGCCTATAGATATTGCGGAACCGTCTGCGCCTCCCTTGTCTGAGGGGGAAGGTAAGTCGGATGGGGGAGGTAAGAGTAAACCAGCTTTGCCTCTGCTGCCGGCTTTAGGCGGGTTGGATGGTGGGGGTGGGAGCAAGCCAGCTTCGCCTCCGCCTCCAGCTTTGCCTCCGCCGCTACCCCTGGGCAGGCTGGCTCCGGTTACAGCTCCGGCGGCGGGAACCCTTCCCCTGCACGCGCCGGCTCTGCCTGAGCAAGCTCCGGTTACAGCTCCGGCAGGGGGGAGCCGCTTCCCCCGCGCGAACCGGCTCCGTCTGTGGGCGAGCCGGCTCCGGCTTCACTGACAGCTCCAGAGGGGGGGCCGCTTCCCCCGCGCGAGCCAGCCTCTGCTTTACCGCTTCCCCCATGCGAAAACTCGGTGCCTGAACTAAAATGCCGGCAGCATAGCACCTCCAAAAAGCCAGCTCCCATCCCAGAGGCACACCGTGATCTATGGGGGGAAATGGCTAAACAAAGGAGGGAGGCTTGGTCTGCTATGGCAAAAGAGGCAATGCAAATGGGGGATGGTGAAGCAGTAGAAATAGCTTCTAGTCTTGCATGTCCGGTTACATATACACCACAATATGATGCACAGGGGAACTTAATGCATAATGTAGCAGCATATTCTGCCTTAGATTGGAAGTTGTTAGCTCAGCTACGTTCTACGGTTAGTCAGTTTGGTGTAAAAAGTGAACCTGTTAAGCAAATGTTAGATTATCTCTTTAACACTCAGATTTTATGCCCAAATGATTTAAGAGGAATAGTGCGTTTAATATTCACTCAGCATCAACAATTATTGTTTAATGCACATTGGCAAGCGTTAGTAAATGAATCAGTTGCTGTACAACGAGCTCAGGGAGACCCATTGCATGGGGTAACAGTGGATGAGCTCATGGGCTTAGGGGCATATTTGCGTACAGAGGCACAGATGATATCGGGACCGGATAAGCTTAGAGAGGCTATGCGATTAGTGCGTACAGCAATAGATATGGTTAAAGAGCCAGGGGGGTTACCAACTTATATGGGTATTAAGCAAGGTAGAGAAGAATCATTTGGAAATTTTATAGATAGGGTAGCTACTGCTATAGATCGGGCCGGTGTGGCAGATTATCTTAAGGGGGCGCTATTGAAGCAGTGTGCCTTGCAAAATAGTAATCCAGCAACCCAAAGAGTGTTAGCTACTTTGGGAGCAAATTGGACCATTGAGGAAGCATTAGAGCGAATGGCATTAGTACCAACTGCTTCGCAGGCATTCATAGTAGAGGCTATAAAGGAATTAGGATTGGGGTTACAAAAGCAGGCAGAGTCTACTCAGAATCAGGTGTTAGCTGCCCTTGCTCCTCTCCGAAGCGGCTCATTCACGCAAGGAGATTCAAAGCCATTTATCAAGTGTTACCGGTGCGGCACTGAGGGACACACACGCCGAGCCTGCAGAGCAACTGGTATATGGTGTCAACATTGCCGATCCAGCTCCCACAACACCACGGTTTGTAGGCACCGGTCAGGAAACCATCAGCAGAGCGTGCTTTACGGGGGCCGCGCCCAGACACAAGTTGCCGCCGTGACACCAGAGGCACCAGCACCAGCTGCCGCGACATTGCCGCCACCTCCTGTCTGCAACCCGCAACAACAGGGAGCCTCGGTTTGGACTTAGCAGCAGCAGTAGACGTCACACTAATGACGAATCTTCCTGAGAAAATACCAATTGGAGTAAAGGGCCCTCTTATATTAAATGGACAAACATGTGGAGCATTATTATTAGGACGCTCTTCTACAACTATGTTGGGATTATTTGTTTTGCCTGGAGTTATTGATGCAGACTTTACAGGGGAAATACAAATCATGGCTTACACCCTTTATCCTCCAATTAAAATAACAAAGGGACAACGCATTGCACAATTGGTACCACTATCACAAATGACCTCTGGAATACAACCATTTACTGGACAAGCACGGGATGAAAAAGGTTTTGGCTCCACTGGTGTTACACTTTTAACTGTGGATTTACAAAATAGACCAAAGCAAAAGGTCACAGTTACTTATGGGCATCAAAGCATAACCCTTTATGGATTATTGGATACAGGAGCAGATACCAGCATTATTTCTCCAGAGGCATGGCCACAACATTGGCCTCTATTCCCATCAGCAAACATGCTCACAGGAGTAGGAGGATTTACATTGGCAAGCAGGTCACCTTCTTTGTCTGTGTACATTGAGGATCAACAAATATCTGCTGTGTTTTCAATTGTGCAACTGCCTCCTACAGTCTCCTGTTTAATTGGAAGGGACATTTTAACACAATTGGGAGTGGTGTTAACTAATCAGCACCCTTTGGGGTAATTGCCATTGCTTGGACTTTCCCCATTCCACTCACCTGGAAGACGGATACACCGGTGATGGTTAAGCAATGGCCACTAAAAGGGGAAAGCCTTATGCATGCTCATGAATTAGTGGAGGAACAATATTCAAAGGGACATTTACGACTTTCCACGAGCCCCTGGAATACACCTATTTTTGTGATCAAAAAGAAATCAGGGAAATATCGTTTAATACATGATTTTCGGGCTGTAAATGATCAAATGGAACCTATGGGGGCCTTACAGCCTGGTCTTCCAAATCCAGCTATGATTCCAGAACACTGGCCACTCTTAATCATCGACTTGAAGGACTGTTTCTTCACCATTGCCCTGCATCCTAATGATGCGAAGAGATTTGCCTTTACTTTACCAGCAATAAATCGTGGAGAACCAGATAAAAGATTTGAATGGATATGTTTACCACAGGGCATGCGGAATTCCCCGACTTTATGTCAGCTTTATGTTGATGCAGCATTACAGCCACTACGTCGCAGATGGCCAGCGACTATAATATATCATTATATGGACGATATCTTGTTTGCACAGCAACAACCATTTTCCTCTTTGCAGATTGACATTATTAGAAATACTCTTGCTGCATATTCACTTGTTATTGCTTCAGAGAAAATTCAAACTACAAAGCCCTGGAAATATTTGGGATGGACTTTGATGGATCAAATAGTAATACCTCAAAAATTGGAATTACAACTGGATATTAAGACTCTACATGATGCACAGAAGTTGCTGGGGGACTTACAGTGGCTAAAGCCTATTGTGGGAATACCGAATCATTTGTTAGAAGCCCTGCGGCCCTTGTTAAAGGGTGTTGACCCTACTACTCCTGTATGCCTGACAAAGGAGCATCGTCTTGCCTTGCAGCAAATCAGTAACTGTGTACAACAGGGGTACGTGTCTCGTCGACAACTCGACCACCCTATTGACCTTACTATCTGGAATAGCCCTTGCCACCTGCTTGGTGCTCTCTCTCAACAACAAGAGAAAACGGGGGAGATACGGGTGTTGGAATGGTTGTCTCCACCATTACAGCATAAGAAAACAATATGTTCAAAAATTGAACAATTGGCTGCATTAATTAAAAAGGGGCGTCTCAGAATTCTTGAAGTGGATGGTAGAGAACCTGCTACCATTAGACTGCCCATGGAAAAAGAAACCTTGGACTGGTACCTGATTAATTCAAAGGATTTACAGGAAGCATTATTGACATGGTCTGCAAAAGTAGATACCAGCAAATTAGTGCCTAGAGTTCTGCAATGGATGACAGAATGGAACTGGATTACTCGACCCTTGAGAGAAGAATGCCCTATAGAAGGAGCTGTTACAGCCTTTACCGATGCAGGAAAGAAATCAAGGCGTGCTGCTGTCACTTGGCAAGAAAAAGGACAATGGAAACATCAAATCATCACAGCAGACCCTGCGGATAGTTTACAAACTTTGGAATTGTTGGCAGTAGTATGGGCAGTATCCAACTTACAGGGACCTCTAAATGTGGTTACAGACTCTATGTATGTTGCAGGAGTAGCCAAACGAATAGAGGAAGCAGCAATTAAGGAAGTGAATAATAAACGATTGTATGAGCTGTTGGTACAATTAAGGAAAGCTTTACGGGAAAGAAATGCAGCGTATTCTGTGATTCATATCAGGAGCCATAAATGGTCTGAAGGTTTAGGAGAAGGAAATGAACGTGCAGATAAACTGGTTACCCTACCCATTGATAACTCTTGTCCTATTGATAAACATACATTAGCCAGAGAAGCACATAGTAGATATCATCAAAATGCAAAAGGATTAGCAAAGCAATTTGAATTGAGTTTGTCAGAAGCTAAAGCTATTGTCAGAGCATGTCCAACATGTAGTTATCATAATGGTGGAATAGGTTCAGGCATTGGAGTTAATCCTCGGGGTTTAGAAATAAATGAGAAATGGCAAATGGATGTTACACATATTGCCAAATTTGGTAAAGTCAAATGTGTGCACGTCACTATAGACACGTATAGTCATTACATATGGGCTACGGCTCAAGCAGGAGAGAAAGCTATACATGTTATCAGACACCTGTTAAGTTGCTTCGCTGTCATGGGAGTTCCAAAAAGTATTAAAACAGATAATGCTCCGGCTTATGTGAGTACTAGGGTTCAAAAATTTTTGAATCAGTGGTCGGTTAAGCATGTGACAGGTATTCCACACTCCCCTACCGGACAGGCAATAGTGGAAAGAGCAAACGGTACCCTTAAGCAATATATTGAAAAACATGAAGATTTGAGAGATCCACAAGCATGTCTGGCTAAGGTGTTGTATGTAATTAATCATTTATGTATTTTTGGGGAAGATGATACCCCTCCTGCAATTAAACATCATCCAAGGTCAGGTCAGGAAAGTACTAAGGAAACAGAGGTCTGGGTTAGGTATAAGAACCCCAGTACAGGATTATGGGAAAAACCTGCAAAAGTATTATATTGGGGTCGGGGATATCTTTGTGTTTCCTCACCTACAGGGCCTCTGTGGGTGCCTGCTAAGTGGACTAAACCTGCTTCTGATGCAGCGTTTGGTGGACCACCTCACGGAAGAGGACAGGGAGCGACTGGGGAAGAAACTGCTTTTGATCCTACGACCGCTACTGATACAGCTGAGGGGATACTCGAGAGTGGAGCACATAGCATTGTCACCCTACTGTTGGACAATCCAGGAACTGATTGATTTTGCTGAATCATTATCAACTTTTCGTTTAACAAATCCAGCAAAGGAACATTGCTATGCCTGTCGCGATCCACATTGTGCTGCTTGGATAGCCCTGCTTTGTGGGGGTTGTGATAGAATTTTTTGGTTAGAACAATCATTATTGTGTGATTTGTGGTGTCACCCTTGTCATTTTGAGCATCGGTGGAGAGAAAATTGGCAACATGAATTAAGGAGACAAACAGGGATAAATGCGTATGAAGCTCTACGTCTTTATGAGTCTCCTGAACAAAAAATTCTTGCTTATTATCGATGGGAAGTACAATGTTTTGAGAGGAGAATTAAGATTCAGAGTAAATCGCGCATAATCTCTGTAAGGTGTAGAAAAGTAGTACCTTTAACACAGTGCTCAGTTGTTGGACCCTTCACGGGGAATCCTGAAAGTGCACTAGACCACTGCATTGAAGAATTGCTGAAATTGAGTTTGCAAGTGGCAGGACCAGTAACAATAGGAGCAGCAAGTTTGAAGGTAGATAAGAAAAAGAAGGCAAAAAAAGGGAAAAGCTGATTTGCCTTCAAACTTATCTCACAAAAAATGAGGTTTGCTCTTGTTATATTGCTCAATGCTGTAATCGGTGAAGCAGTAGAAATAACACATTTTAGTCAGCCAAGAAAAAATGTATGGGTAACACTTGCTAACCAAATTAACCAATCATCACTTTGTCTTAGTCTTGGAGGAGTCACTAACCCATTTCGAACATGCCTGGTGGGACTTCCGGTATGGTCTCCTGGAGAATTTTGCAGTTTGATAAAAAATCAGACCTTATGTATGCCCAGCATGTCAAACATTGAGTTGCCAGAGCAACAAGGATATACTGCAGGTCAGAGTGATGGCTATCGTCAATGTTTATTGATCCAATCACTCAACACCTCTTTACATTCTCCTCCTGAGGAATTGGACCTTTTTGGCAGTACAAACGCCAGTTTGTCTAACACTACAGCTGGTGGATGGTTTAGCTTTAAGTTTTCAAACCGACCAAAAGAAACATGGGCCACCCTAGATTCATTCCTGAATGTGAGTGGAATCTCTCCGCAGCATTACAGTAAATGTAACAGCACAAAGATCACTGTACCAATGAAATTACCCACAGGAATATTTTTAATTTGCGGAGACAGGGCGTGGAATGGCATACCAGATAGACCATAGGGTGGACCCTGCTATTTGGGTAAACTGTCATTGTTTCATCCTAATGTGTCCTTGCTAATGCAGCTGAGTCAAAATTCAAACAGAAAGAGACGTAGCATACATGACTTAGACTGCAGCTCGATAGGAGATCCACAGTTTTGAGGCACATTCAAACAGGTGGTTGTTTCAACTATCTTGCCAGGAGGATCTGCCAATAAGGCTATGAATTTAGCAAAGCAATTAGGGTGCTGGGCAAAGGATGAGCTGAACAAGACATCACAAATTCTAGACATGCTAACCACAGATGTGCAGAGTGTTAACCATGCTGTTTTGCAAAATAGAGCTGCCGTAGATTTTTTGCTCTTAGCACAAGGACATGGATGTGAAGAGTTTGAAGGAATGTGTTGCATGAATCTGTCTGACCATTCGGTGTCCATTCACAGTAAGATAAAAGAACTGCAACAGGGACTTCACAATCTGAAGGAAGAAGAAGGTTTAGGAATTGACGAATGGCTTAAAAGCTTAGGACTTGGACCATGGCTGAGGAACCTTGTGATCTATGCTATAGGACTGCTGGGTGTAATTTTACTGTTTTTGCTTATTCTGCCTTGTATCTTTAATTGTATTCAAAACATGGTCAGCCGTACAATAGCAAAATCCTGGCAAACTAATTTCCTTGCACAAGAAGAAAACGGGGGAAATGTGGAGAGCTTTATTAATAGTTGGTTAGTTGAGAAAGGCCATGCTGACATATTGCCGCTGGTTAAGCTGAGAAATCAGCAGTCAGCAAGCTGAAAGGAGATGTCAGCAGTTAGCAATCAGTGGCCTTGCTGCAACATGGAGAAAGGGAGTAGAGATTAGTCCTGAATATCTCCTAAGAATATGTAGAAAGTATCAAAAGTAGGACCATAGGAATGTAAAAGTAGGTGTAACTGCTGATATGTAACTAACCAATCCTGAGCTCAACTTTTGCAATATGCATGAAGTTAATTACAAACTGTATTTAACCCGCCGTGCTGATCAATAAAATTGGGCCTGTGATGATCAACTGATGTCCTGGTCTCCTTCCTTCGACAGGAGAACACTTGTCCTGAGGATATCCTCTCCTAATATTGAAAATTGAGACAAAGAAGGTGTTAAGTAGCTCAGTCTTTTCCTTATCTTTGGTTACTATATTCTCCACTGCATCCAATAAAGAGTAGAGGTTCACCTTATCCCATGTTTTGCTATTAGTTTATTTATAGAAACATTTCCTATTATTTTTCACAGAAGTGGCCAGGTTAAGTTTTAATTGAGCTTTCACATCTCAGCTTTTCATTCCGCATGACCTAACAACGTCCTTAAACACTTCCTAAGTTGCCTGACCTTCTGTCCAATGTTGATGCTTCCCGCTTAACATTACTTTCTTGAAATGTGTCCATCCTTCCTGGGCCCCATTTGTTTTTAAGGGCTGCTTCCCTTAAAAAAATCAGTACCTGATTTGGTATTCCCCAAATCTGCCTCCTAAACAGGCCAAAGTTTGCCCTTCCTAATTCCAGAGTAGAGGTTTTGTTGCTGTCCCTCCTTCTTTCACAGAATATTGAAAACTTGATTATTTCATGGTCACTGTGCCCCAGGCAGCCTCTGAGCCCCACATCTGCCACCAGCCCTTCTCTGTTTGTGAACAGCAGCAGACAGAGCTTTCCTTGGCAGTGGGAGTGTTACCAAAAATTTGGTAACACAGAAAACTCCTTAACCCCAATGGAGCATTAAGAAGCAGCATTCTTTATTCAGCTGGATGCACGGGGGAGAGCTCCTCCCAAAGCTGTGCATGCTGAGTACAGGAGAGTTTCTCTTTATTTTCTGTATTTTGCATACATATTCATTGATTGTCCTGGACTAAACGCACATGTGACAATCGTTTCTCGAATATCATTAACATATTTCCCCTCCTCTTCACCCATGTCCTGGGGTCTCTCTGGTGGTCCCTGGTGCTCGTGGACCCCAATGTTCCCGTGGGCCTGGCTGAGCTGGCAGGACACTGAGGCTGCTGAACTTCCAGTTCCCCTTCTCCCACAATGGGCACTGTGTGGTTTCCACAGGCCTGGGTTTTTTGAGAACAAGTTCCAGGTGTCACCTCACCTGGTGGAGACAAATTATCATCTGGTACCATGTGGTCACAGAGTGAGTTGTGACATCACAGAGTGGGTTATGTGAGGTCATTGAGCAGCTATGACATCATACACTGCCTCTGTGACATAACAGAGCCAGCTGTGACATCACAGGGCAGACTATGACATCACAGAGCAGGCTGTGACATCACAGAGTTGGCTGTGACATCATAGACCAGCTGTGTGACATTAGAGAATGGGCTGTGACATCACTGAGCAGGCTGTGACATCCCAGAGGGGCTGTGTGACATCCCAGCAGGGCTGTGTCAGGTCACTGGGTTGGTCACTCTGCCCCAGCTCCCCCTCACAGTTTCTCCCAACAACTGCAATGCTGTTCATGCCCAGCAGGGTCCCTGTCCCCCGGGATCCCCCCGGCCCACCTGGAGCCACAGCCTCTACCAAAGGATGTTCCACAGGATCCACCCCAGAGCCTGACAGGGTACAAGGGGCCAGGGCTGTGTGACCAGGACATCAGGGACGTGGATTATCCAGGTCACTGTGGCCTGGGTTGGGTTGCCCAGGGCAGGAAAGATTTCTGGCAGCTGGAGCAGGGTCTGGGAAGGGCCCCAAGGTGGGGCTGGAGCCCCTGGGCTGTGAGCAGAGGCTGAGGGAGCTGGGCTGGTCCGGCCCAGAGCAGGGAAGGCTGAGGGGCTCCTCATGCCAGCCTGGCAGTGCCAGCCAGGAGGGGATGGAGAACACAGAGCCAGGCTCTTCACAGGGGGCTGGGGGGAGACAAAAGCCAATGGGTGGAAGGGGAAAGAGGGGAGATGAGCCAGGACATGAGCAGATGAAATGTCAGGCTGCTTTCAGCATTTCCTCAACACCAAGAGCAGCCTGACCTCCCTTCTCCATCCACCACTGATAGATTTGCAAATCAGGAATTGTTTGAACTGTTCTGTCCTCAGTCCAGGACAAGAATCCTGATACAAGAACTTAATTGTGTTTATATCTATCACAGAACCACATCAGTCAAAATTAATTTTAGTATGCAAATCAGTTGTGAACAGTGGACTCATCAGACATGCTGGGACATTGCACATAGCTCAGGCAAGAGTTTGTAATTGTGTGATTGTTATTTTAATGGTGTAATTTTTTTAAGTTATATCCTGTTCAACTGTGGTCTGTTCAACTAGGTCCAGTGTGGGCTGGAGGGAGCTCAGATTTGCACAAGGCTGTTCTGAGTGCCAGCCTTGGATGAGGAAAATGGTGGGGTGGGGGTAGGGACAGAGTCTGATTGATTGTCAGCCATGAAAGGTCTTGATTTTCATACCCAGTCAAACTGCATGAGGAGGTACTTGGATTCAATGTCAATTGGAGATTGCACATTTCAATGAATTACTAGTAAAAAAAAAATTACAGGACCTAAAAAAATATTTTCTTGCTGTTTTTTTTAAATTCAGGGTATTCACATTGAATTGGCTTCTGAAATCTGACTAATTAGCCACACATTTGATTTGAACACTTAAATCAAATTATTCCCAGAAGCTTAGCTTGTTAAGGTGTTCTGAATGTTAATGAGCCCTGGGACACTGAATTCCTGCACTGAAGAGCTGAAGGCTGAACAAGTCTCTGGAGCAGGAAAATTCAGCAGCAGCCTCCAAGTTGCTGAGGATGTCAGCAGCCCTCACTGAGGCTATCCCTGCCCAGAGACCATGGGGGAATGGGCAGACAAGGAGAGCGTCCCTGGGGCTGGGGCAGCACAACTCAGAGGCACCAGTGGCTCCAGCTGGGAAATGGAGTGTGGAATGTGGCTGGGAAAGCCCTGCCTGGGCTGGGCCAAGCAGGACACACAAGCCCTGATTTCCATCCAGTAGAAAACTCTGTTAAGGAGATATTTAAAAGGAATTACAATTGTTTGTGTCCTCTGAGTTGGACTCCCTGGAGAAACACCAACAAGAGATTCTCAGGAGCTCAAAACAACCAGTCTTTACTGATAACTTCAGAAAATCAGAGAATTTTTGGCAAAAGATTTAATATGACATTCAATCAACACAGAACACTTCTTAAAGCACTGACTTGGCCCATTCAACTTCACAAACTCTAAGCTATTTGAATTTTACATTACTCAAATTTGCAAAAGGACCGAAATAGAAGAAAAGGACAGAAAGAGAGAGAGGCAAAAAGGATACAGAGGAGCATACACAGAGGTACCAACTCCTGGATTCCAGCAGTGTTTAGATGGAAATTCCAAGAGGAGGTAGGGCCAAGATGTGTGCTTGCCTTGAGGTCAGCCTTCAATACCCCTTGGTCTCCCTGGGCCCTTCCCCCAGCTGGGACTGTGGGTCATTTGGTCCCTCAGGAGCTGGGCTGGGGCTGCAGAGGTGGCTGTGGAGCATTGCCTGTGCTGTGCCAGGGACTGGCAGCCACTGCTGGGCTGGGATAGAGGCTCTGGGGGAATTGGGGTTCCAGGGCAGGGCAGGGCTGGGGTTCCAGGGCAGGGGAGGGCTGGACCTGCCTCTTCCTCCCCTATTGGAGTAAGATCCCAATATTACCAGGTAGATTGTGCCTGGGCTCGTCTGACCCCTGCTCCTGGGCCAAAGGTGGCAACTGTGGTGTTTCACCTCAGAGACACTTTTGGCTGGCTGGATGGTGCAGCTGAGCGCCGAAACAAGTCCAGGCTTGTAGAAACTCAGTTTGCCTCAGGTGGGAAGGCTTCAGGCTAAGGTGAGGAGGAAAAGGAGACAGATTCTGCCAGAGGGTTAATATCAAGAGTTTATTCCATGGTCACAGACGTCTGAATCTTAGGTAACAGGTCCAACAGAATCCCGACCGCAGGGCCTGAGTGACTTCTTAAGCTCCGGGGGGAGGGGGAGGGAAGGGACAGGTGAGCCACCAACCAGGTGGGAGGGGCAGGGTCTCAGGGAACGATGACACCCAGACAGACCAATGACCTCTGGGCACAGGGGCATCTTTTGAACCTGACCAACCACAGGATGGCCTTGCTGGAATGTTAAGACTGATTGACAGCCCAGCAGGGGCAAGGGGGAAGGGGAAGAGAGATATTGCCAGACCTGGGAAGGGGCTGGGAAGTTTAAAACAGGAAACTGCAACACACTGCAACACTCCCCACACATGAAATGTCTTGAGCCAAGAAACTCCTCCACTCTGTCCCAATAGGGAATACTGGAGGTGAAATCCCAATTCTGGCCATGGGCACCTAGATAAGAAGGTGTCCTGGGGTGACGTTATGATGCTTGTATATCCCCATTCATCTGTTCTGTGCCTTTAAGACCGGCTCTGAAGAGTGGAAGTTTTGTTTGGTTTTCTCTTATCAGGGACACAGAGGAAAGCGGTACATAAGGCTGTTTTTTCACTTCCAGCTTCAGCTTGCTGCTTTTGCTTGCTCTCTTTTTCTGCTCTTGCTTCTGCTCTGCTTTGGCCTCTGCTTATTAGCTAGTTCTAGCTAAACAGTCCACATTGCTTCCTGGACTGTTTCTCCTCTCCTGTTTCTGTGACCATCTCGAACCTGCTCTGGACTGGGACCCGGGAACACCGAAGGTTTGGCTGCAGCAGCTGCCCCAGCGTCGGAGGGACTGAGAACAGAGCAAGCATCCCCGAAAGAGACTTTCTGATTTTGTCATCTTTCTCAAAGCGGTGTCATCGGGTATTGTTCATTTTGTGTGCTGGGGGGTGCGGGGCCAGTCAAATAAACAGGTTCTTTCCACCTCTCTCCGAGGAATTCTTTCCTGAACCGGTTTGGGGGGAGGGGCTGTGTGGGTTTCACTTTCTGGAGGGGCCCTCCTTTGCAGATTCTTTAACAAATTTGCCCTAAACCAGGAGAAATCTTCGGCGCCCAAACGTGAGGCGAGAGAGAGAGTGGAAAAACCCTGTTTTGACTTCATTTTGGCTGCTATTACTCTGTGTTCGTTTAAATCAGCTAATAGCCATGCTTTTTGGATTCATAATGTCTGTTGGGGTGAAGGTTTGCATGCATTTCTGCTCCCTAGGGTTTTTTGGGATTTTAATACCTCTCTGGTCCCTATATTTATTTTCTTATCCAGAAATAGCTTTAGTATTGCCCCTAATACGTAGTTTTTACATCAGAGGGGCTGTGACCAGAACAGCTATCCTGCTGGGCTTGGTGGCAATCATGTGCAAGAAGTTTATGAACATGCTAGGGTCTGCTCCAGGTATGAATGGTTCATGGCTATGGTTATGCATCCAGTTTTTCGCAGGAGGAGCAGGAGGGAATGAGGTTTTTCAGCCTCTGCTTTCCTCCTTCTCCTATGAATCAGTTGCATCACTAGTGAAGGATGTTCAGTTTCCCTTCAATGTTAAAGAAACCATCTTCCTGGTATTCAATCTGGTAACCTTCCTCTCTACAGCCTGCTGCTTCTCTAGAATGAGGGCTGAGATTTCTAGACGGGCTGATGAGACCCCTGACTCAGGAGTAAACCCCAATGTGGAAAATCCTAAGTGGTGTGGGAAATGGGAGGATATGGGCCAAATCCTGAAGGAATTCTCTGACCCTATAGTGTGGGATTTTCCCCATGAACAAATTCAGAACCCAGCTGAGGTGGGGAAATATCTGAAAGAGAAGTACCAGGATGAGCCTAAGGAGAGGAAGGTCATTGCAGTGAGCTGGGCCCTGGCGTATGCTTATCGCACACTGCTAGATACTCTAGGGCAGCAGACAGAGGCAGGGGGGCAGGGAGATAAATCAGCAACTGTCCCGGTGACTCAGGCTGTAGCTAACACTCCAGGCTCGAAGCCAGCATCTAAACCCATGGCTGTTGCTACCAGCACTAGAAGTGGGAAATGCACAGACAAGACCAATCGACCAGTGGATGATGATGATGATGATGCAGGAGAAGGAACCTCAGTGCCTCCTGACGTAAAGTCAGGAGTCAAAGCAGCAGGTGCAAGATCAGATGACAATATTGAGTCCTTCTCCTTGAAGGACTTTCGTGGCCTACGGAATGATTACACTCGAAGGTCTGATGAATCCATAATTAGTTGGCTGGTCCGTCTCTGGGATGCTGCAGGCGAGGCTACAATTCTGGATGGCACTGAAGCCAGGCATTTGGGATCCCTGTCACAGGATCCTGTCATAGACCAAGGAATGATGAGGAGGGCTAACTCTCACAGCCTCTGGGAACGGGTCCTAAGAAGTGTGGCAGAAAAATACCTGTGTGCAGACGATCTCTACATGCAGCAAACTCAGTGGAAGACAATCGAGCAAGGGATCCAACGCCTGAGAGAAATGGCCGTGGCCGAGATTATCTTCTCAGATGATGTAACAACTAGGAACCCAGACTTAGTACCATGCACGTCTGTGATGTGGCGAAAACTCGTACGACTCAGGCCACATGAATATGCTTCTGCCTTAGCCATCATGAAGAGGGATGAGAGGGGTGAGACTGTGCTTGACATGGCAAGGAAGCTCCGAGCATATGCAGATGCTGTACATGGCCCGACACATGCCAGAATCGCAGCGGTAGAAACACATCTGCAGAACTTAGAGGATAAGATAGAGGAGAACCATAAGAAGCTTAGAGAGGAGATTAAAGAAGACCTTCTCCAAATTTCAGCAGTACAGATCCGAGGTTCCGGTATCTAAGGCAGACGTTTCCCAGATGGTGAGAGAAGATACACCCCATGAGCTGAGCTGTGGTTTTACCTGCATGATTGTGGGGAAAACATGAGAAGGTGGGATAGGAAACCTACCGCTGTTCTGGCACGATGGGTGCATGAACTGAAGGAAGCCACCAGGAGGAAAGCAGCTCCAGTTGCCTGTAGCTGAACGGCCAGGTATGATGATGATGACCTGTCTGATCCCCTCGAAGGAACATCCAAAACATACACCCAGGGAAAGAATGATAACCAGGCTTAGAGGGGCCCTGCCTCTAGCCAGGTAGAGGCCAGGGAAAATCATGTTTTCTGGTCAGTGTGGATTCGTTGGCCTGGCACATCGGAACCACAAGAGTACAAAGCTTTGGTCGATACTGGTGCGCAGTGCACATTAATCCCATCGAGCATGTGGGGACAGAGTCTGTTTCTATTGCTGGTGTGACAGGGGGATCCCAGGATTTCACTTTGGTGAAAGCTGATGTGAGCCTAACGGGAAATGAGTGGAAGAAGCATCCTATTGTGACTGGCCCAGAGGCCCCATGTATTTTGGGCATAGACTACCTTCAAAGTGGGTACTTCAAAGACCCAAAAGGACTCAAATGGGCATTTGGAATAGCTGCTGTAGAGAGAGAGGGCATCCAGCAATTGAACACCTTGCCTGGGTTGTCTGAGAATCCATCTGCAGTAGGATGCCTGACGGCAGAAGAGCAACGAGTGCCAATTGCCACTTCCATAGTGCATCGACGGCAGTATAGGACCACTCGAGATGCTGTGATCCCCATCCATAAGATGATCCGAGAGCTGGAGAGCCAAGGGGTGGTCAGCAAGACCCACTCACCCTTCAACAGCCCCATTTGGCCTGTGCGAAAATCTGAAGGAGAATGGAGACTGACTGCGGACTACCGTGCATTGAATGAAGTGACTCCACCACCGAGTGCTGCCGTGCCAGACATATTAGAGCTCCAGTATGAGCTTGAGTCCAAGGCAGCAAGGTGGTACGCCACTATAGACATTGCCAACACATTTTTCTCCATTCCTCTGGCAGCAGAATGCAGGCCTCAGTTTGCCTTCACATGGAGGGGAGTGCAGTGCACCTGGAACCGACTGCCCCAGGGGTGGAAGCACAGTCCCACTATCTGCCATGGACTGATCCAGACTGCACTGGAAAAGGGTGAGGCTCCAGAACATCTGCAGTATATATATGACATCATTATGTGAGGGACCACAGCTGCGGAAGTGTTTGAGAAAGGGAAGGAAATCATCCAGATCCTCCTGGGAGCTGGTTTCGCCATTAAAAAGAGCAAAGTAAAGGGACCAGCTCATGAGATTCAGTTCCTGGGAGTGAAGTGGCAAGATGGACGGCGTCAGATTCCTACAGATGTCATCAACAAGATCACAGCAATGTCTCCACCCACCAATAAGAAAGAGACACAAGCTTTCTTGGGTGCAATAGGTTTTTGGAGGATGCATATTCCTGAGTACAGTCAGATCGTGAGCCCTCTCTACCTGGTCACCCGCAAGAAGAACAATTTCCAGTGGGGCCCTGAGCAGCAACAGGCCTTTGTCCAGATCAAGCAGGAGATTGCTCATGCAGTAGCCCTTGGCCCAGTCAGGACCGGACCAGAGGTGAAGAATGTGCTCTACTCTGCAGCCGGGAACCATGGCTTGTCCTGGAGCCTTTGGCAGAAGGTGCCTGAGGAGACTCGGGGTCGACCACTGGAATTTTGGAGTCGAAGCTACAGAGGGTCTGAAGCCAACTATACTCCAACAGAGAAAGAAATCCTGGCTGCCTATGAAGGAGTCCAGGCTGCTTCGGAAGTAATAGGTACTGAAACACAACTCCTCCTGGCACCCCGACTACCCGTGCTGGGGTGGATGTTCAAAGGCAAGGTTCCTTCCAGTCACCATGCCACCAATGCTACATGGAGCAAGTGGATTGCTCTCATCACTCAGCGCGCCCATATAGGTAAACTGAATCGCCCTGGGATTTTGGAGGTCATTACAAATTGGCCCAAAGGTGAGAATTTTGGTGTCACAGATGAAGAGGAACAAGAACCAGTGACACGTGCTGAAGAGGCTCCTCCCTATAACCAACTGCCACCAGAGGAAACACGCTACGCTCTTTTCACTGACGGTTCCTGTCGCATTGTGGGAATGAACCGGAAGTGGAAAGCAGCCATATGGAGCCCCACACGACAGGTTGCACAAGCTACCGAAGGAGAAGGTGGATCAAGCCAACTTGCGGAACTCAAAGCTGTTCAACTGGCCCTAGACATTGCTGAGAGAGAGAAGTGGCCAAGGCTCTACCTCTACACTGATTCATGGATGGTAGCCAATGCTCTGTGGGGATGGCTGGAGAGGTGGAAAAAGGCTAACTGCCAACGTAGAGGGAAACCAATTTGGGCTGCTGATGAGTGGAAAGACATTGCTACCACGGTAGGGAGGCTATCTGTGAAAGTCCACCATGTAGATGCCCATGTACCCAAGAGTAGAGCCAATGAGGAGCACCAAAACAATGAGCAGGTAGACCAAGCTGCAAAGATAGGGGTGTCCAAAATAGACCTAGATTGGGAACATAAGGGAGAGTTATTCCTAGCTCAATAGGCCCATGATGCCTCAGGCCACCAGGGCAGAGATGCCACATGCAAGTGGGCACAAGACCGAGGGGTGGATCTAACCATGGACAGTATTTCTCAGGTTATCCATGACTGTGAGACGTGTGCTGCCATCCAGCAGGCCAAGCGACTGAAGCCCCTCTGGTACGGTGGGCGGTGGTCCAAGTACAAGTATGGGGAGGCCTGGCAGATTGACTACATCACGCTGCCCCAGACACGCCAAGGCAAAAGCTACGTGCTGACCATGGTGGAGGCCACCACTGGATGGCTGAAAACCTACCCTGTGTCTCATGCTACAGCCTGGAACACCATCCTGGGCCTTGAAAAGCAGGTTCTGTGGACACATGGCACCCCTGAGAGGATCGAGTCCGACAACAGGACTCATTTCAAGAACAGCCTTATCAACACCTGGGCTAGGGAACATGGCATTGAGTGGGTGTACCATATCCCCTGCCATGCACCAGCTGCAGGCAAAGTGGAGAGGTACAACGGACTGTTAAAAACCACATCAAAAGCATTAGTTGGGGGATCTTTCAAAAACTGGGAGCAGCATCTGGTAAAAGCCACCTGGTTAGTTAACACCTGAGGCTCTTCTAACCGAGTTTGCCCTGCCCAATCTGAGCCTTTGCAGAGAGTAGATGGAGACAAAGTCCCAGTGGTACATGTCAGAGGTTTATTAGGGAAGACAGTTTGGATTAATCCTGCCTCGAATACAAACAAACCCATTTGTGGGGTTGTTTTTTGCTCAGGGACCAGGTTGCACGTGGTGGATAATGCAAAAAGATGGAAGAACACGATGTGTACCTCAGGGAGATCTGATTGTTGGATAAAACCTGTATAAATATCACTGTTTCCTGAATGTTATTACCATTGTCTGTGTATTGCTGCATAATGTATGTATCATGTATGTACTTGTAGAGTTAGAATTTATATTAGTTTTAGTAGTAAGCAGATGATATGGCGATAAGGGGTGGAATGTCCTGGCTTGACCATATGATGCTTCTATCCCCAGTCGTCTCATTCTGTTTATGTTGAATAATAAGTTTTGTACCTTTAAGAGTGTTCCAGAGAGTGAAAGGGGGGAGAGAAGAGGCGCGCAGTTTGTTTTCAGACACTGCACTCACTCCTCCACATTCCTGCTCCTGGCCTATGTTGTCTGCGGACGGACAGACAGCAGGACAGAGCTCTTCCTTTGCTTTTTAGTTAGTGTTGGCTAGCTGAGGCAAAGAAGTTCCCTGGACTGGTTTTTTTCCTTTTTCTTTTGACCTCTTGAAACTGCTCTGGACTGAACACCCAGGGGAGCACCGGCAGCTGCAGCTGTGGCCCACCGGGCCGGGCCTGGCCTGCGACAATTCCAGCACTGAGGGACTGATCAGAGACTGAGTGAGCTGAGCTTCAACCCGGGGTTTTCTCAGTTTGTCATCTCTTTTAGAGTGGCAAGGGGTCTCATTGTTTGATATTGTTTTAGTTTTATTGTTTAATAAACAGAAATGAGAGGAAATGTTATTATTGTGGAGAGATAGGACACATAAGAAGGAATTGCAATAAACTCTCTTTTGATGAGGCAATTGTAAAAGAACAAGAGGCTCTTGAGAGACTCCTGAGGGGAGATGACTAGGGGTGTCAGGGGCTTTATATGTTAGGGGACCCAATGTATCATCAAGAAGGGCCCCTAGTAAACTTTGAGGTGCGTCCCCAAAGTGAGGAATTGGAATTTTTAGTTGATACTGGAGCAGACAGATCAAGTATAAAGGAATTACCCACCAGAGTGACGCCTGGGAGAAAGGTCTGTGAGGTGATGGGAGTGTAGGGAAAACCATTTAGAGCCTCCATAGTTGAAAATGTAGAAATTAAAGGAAATGGAAGGCAGTGTGTGGCTGATTTTATCTATTTACCTAATCTAGAAAGTAATTTGCTAGGAAGGGACCTACAAGTCCAATTAGGAGTGGGAATTATCCCAAAGGATGGGAGAATGATAGTCCAGATCATGAAATTGACATCGGGAGATACAGAGCAGATAAACCCAGAGGTTTGGGCAGGAGAAGGAAAGAGGGGCTATCTAGACATCCCACCAATAAGAACTGAAATGCAAAAAGGAATTCCTCCCATTCAAGTAAAGCAATACCCAATGTCTATTGAGGGAAAAAAGGGACTGACCCCTGTGATTGAGCAGCTATTAGAGGAAGGTATCTTAGAGCCGTGTATGTCTCCACACAACACCCCTATTTTAGCAATCAAGAAGGCAGAGGGAAAATACCGATTGGTCCAAGACTTAAGGGAAATGAATAAGAGAACTATAACCAGGCATCCAGTGGTCCCAAACCCCTACACCCTCTTAAGTCAGATCCCAAGGGAGCATGCCTGGTTTACTATTATAGATTTAAAAGATGCATTTTGGGCATGTCCTCTTGCTGAGGGATGTAGGGATTGGTTCCCATTTGAGTGGGAACATCCAGAGAAGAGAAGGAAGCAACAATTAAGGTGGACGCACATACCCCAAGGATTTACCGAGTCCCCATATCTCTTTGGGCAAGCCTTAGAAGGGCTTCTAGAACAATTCACCCCGGAGTACAAATTCTACAATATGTAGATGACTTATTAGTCTCTGGAGAGGAACAGAATAATGTCAGGGCAACAAGTATACGACTTGTAAATTTCCTAGGAGCAAAGGGTTTAAAAATATCCCAGAATAAATTGCAATTTGTGGAAGCAGAAGTTACTTATCTGGGACACATAATTGGGAAATGATATAAGAAATTAAGTCCTGAAAGAATTTCAGGCATACTATCCATACCAGCACCAATAACTAAGCGACATGTCAGAAAACTATTAGGCTTGTTAGGGTACTGTAAGTTATGGTTAGACCAATATACCCAAAGTGTAAAATTTTTATATGACAAATTAGTAAACCCTGACTCAACAGAATGGACAGCTGAGGATGACAAAAAATGAAATAATTTGAAAGACAAACTATCCTCGGCACCTGTCCTACGTGTGCCCAACCTGGAAAAAGAATTTGACCTATTTGTAAATACGGAGAAAGGAATTGCTTATGGGGTGGTGTCCTGGGGTGACATTATGATGCTTGTATCCCCATTTCATCTGTTCTGTGCCTTTAAGACCGGCTCTGAAGAGTGGAAGTTTTGTTTGGGTTACTCTTATCAGGGACACAGAGAGAGCGTACATCAGGCTGTTTTTTCTCTTCTTGCTTAGCTTGCTGCTTTTTCTTGCTTTTTCTGCTCTTGCTTCAGCTCTGCTTTGGCCTCTGCTTATTAGCTAGTTCTAGTTAAACAGTCCACATTCCTTCCTGGACTGTTTCTCCTCTCCTGTTTCTGTGACCATCTCGAACCTGCTCCGGACTGGGACCCGGGAACACCAAAGGTTTGGCTGCAGCAGCTGCCCCAGCGCCGGAGGGACTGAGAACAGAGCAACCACCCCTGAAAGAGACTTTCTGATTTTGTCATCTTTCTCAGAGCAGTGTCACCTGGTATTGTTCATTTTGTGTGCTGGGGGGTGCTGTGCCAGTCAAATAAACAGGTTCTTTCCACCTCTCTCCGAGGAATTTTTTCCCGAACCGGTTGGGGGGAGGGGCCGTGTGGGTTTCGCTTTCTGGAGGGGCCCTCCTTTGCAGATTCTTTAACAAATTTGCCCTAAACCAGGACAGGTGGTAGCCCAAGAGTGGGGAGGGTGTAAGAAACCAATTGCTTACATCTCCAAACTGCTAGACCCAGGAGCTAGGGGGTGGCCCGCCTGTATTCGAGCAGTTGCTGCAGCAGCCACTTTAACTGAAGAAACTCAAAAACTGGCCTTGCGAGGCAAAACAAGAATCCATACAACCCATGATCTAAAAACAATTTTAAGCCAAAGGATCCAGAAGTGGCTTACTGACTCCAGAGTATTGAAATATGAAATAATCTTAATAGATGCTGACAACCTAGAGCTGGTAACCTCTAAAACCCTAAATCCAGCACAGTTTCTCTCTGGAGAGCCATTATTAGAACTAGAGAAGAACTGCTTGGAACTGGTGGACTTTCAGACAAAAGTTAGGGAAGATCTGGAAGAGACACCTTTACCTTATGGAAGAAAATTATTCACTGATGGGTCTTCAAGAGTAGTGGAGGGGAAAAGGATGTCTGGATATGCAATAATTGAAGATACAGAAAAGGAAGACATGAAAATTACCGAGAAGGGCAAACTGCCTTCTAATTTGTCAGCTCAGTGTTGTGAAATCTGTGCTTTAAAGAGGAGACTTGACTTATTGGAAGGCAACCAAGGGACAATTTACACTGACTCACAGTACGCCTTTGGGATCATTCATACATTTGGAAAGATTTAGTAGGAATGTGGGTATCTGAACTCCAAAGGAAAAAACTTCATGCACACAGAAATGATAAGATCGATATTAGAATCTCTACCTAAAGCTGCAGAGATTGCAGTGGTACATGTTAAGGGACATCAGAAAGGGAATACCATCGAGGAAAAAGGGAATCAGTTAGCTGACCAAATGGCTAAGGAGGCAGCATTAGACCCAGGGGAGCCACTGAAATGACTGAGGTCAAACAAAGTGTTAGGCGAAGAAAGGAAAGGAAAACTAGTATTCAGTGAGAAAGAACTAAAAGCAATAAAAGAATTAAAAATGCATCAGGGGGAACAAGGGGAGTGGTTGACACCAGATGGGCATAAATTTTTAAATAAAGACCTCGCCCAGAAAATGTTAACAGAGATACATGAATAAACCCACTGGGGGCTCCAAGGGTTATGCGATCACATTTTAAGAGAAAGTCTAAGTATCGGAATATATGAGTTAGCAAAAGCAGTAACTCAAGGGTGCTTAATTTGCCAAAAAGTAGATCAAAAGGTGATGAGAAAAACCATACCAGGGGAAAGAGAATTAGCCCAAAGGCCATTCCAAAACATTCACATAGACTTTACTGAAATGCCCCCTGTACAGAATTACAAATATTTATTGGTAATAGTTGACCACCACACTCATTTGGTAGAAGTCTTTCCAACTAGAAAAGAAACCACGGAAATAATTGCCAGGATTATCTTAGAAAACATCATTCCCCAATATGGGTTGGTGAACAATATTGATCCTCACCCCTGTGATGAGAGCCTGGCTTCTGTGTAAGAATCATCACAGGGACAGGAAAAGTCCTCCCTGCAGACACATCTGTAACACATCAGCCACAGAAGCTTCTGCCATCTCTGCTCAGCTGCACGGGCACCACTGAGCCCCAGGAGCAGTGAGGGGATCGCGCAGGGCGAGGGCACACACGTGCATGGCTCTGTCCTGGCACCTGCAGCGATGCCCCCCTGGCCGAGCTTTGGGCTCTGAGCTGGCAGCTCTCCCAGGGGAAAGGCCTTCACCTACCCTCACCATCTCCCAGAGGCTCAGTCATGGATGTGGTTTTGGAAGCCAGATCACCTTCACCAACAAGTTCAGCTGCAAAGAAAGGCAGGACAGAACATCACCCGTGGCGCTGTAGGAGATCCTCACGCTGCAGGCAAGGCTCAGCCCCGGGGCACAGCCCTGGGCCTGGCCCCTCCCCATTCTACTCTTCTCTGTGACTGCACACAGCACACAAAAGGACACAGTGGCATTGCACATGGGAGGAGGATGGACAGCTAAATGCTCCTTCCTTCCACTGACAGCCATCCTGTGGGATCCCTCAGTGCTCCAGAAAGGAGCAGGGCAAGTTTACAGAATTCTTCAGCCCTGACTTAACGTTAACAAAAATGGCCGATGGGTGAGCGCTTGCAACATGGACATTGATTATTCTGCCAGTAAAAAGGGAAATTCAGAACTTGCCTCTGGCATTCGCCAAGACATTCAAAGTGTCATTCACCTGGACTTCCAAATCTTCCAAGGCATGATCCAAATCTAGAATGGAACAAAGACCTGAACCATTTCATTTGTGTGTTGGGATCCCCTTCTTCCATTGGGAACAGGGCATTGCAAGGGGGTTGGTTAAGGCTACAGGAGCCAGGTGTGAATGGACAAGGCCAAACTGCACAGGGGCCTCGGGAGCTCTGGCCTGGCTCCTTGTCACTCTGCACCCTCTTTGCAGGCCCTGGGACACATCCCTGGCAAGGAAACTGGGGCTGCCCAGGGCCATGGGGTCTCTCTCCCTCCCCCAGAGGAAACCCTCCCTAAAGGCCTGGGGAAAACCATCCCCAGCGCTTCCCGGGGAGCAGGGAGCGCTGTCCTGGGAAAGGGGAGCCAGGCTGCCGGCTCACCTGCTCGCCACGCTTGCAGCGGAGCAGCCTGGGCAGCCCTGGCAGGCAGGGCCACGGCCAGGAGGAGCAGGAGGAAGAGGCGCAGAGCAAGGGCCATGGTGCCTTGCCCTCTGCCAGTCCCGCAGCGCTTGCTGCCACCGCTGTCCTGACACCGCTGTCCCAATGTCAGCACCACTGCTGGCGCTGCCGCTGCTGCTGCCGCAACAGTTGTGCTCAAGGACTGAGTGCTCGCTCCTTGTGCTGCTGTGCAACCACCGGGTCTGGCACCTCTGTGACCTCAGAGCCTGCTGTGACCTCAGCCTGCTGTGACCCCTGAGCCTGCTGTGACCTCAGCCTGCTGTGACCCCTGAGCCTGCTGTGACCTCATGGCCTCAGCTGTACCCCCAGAGTGTGCCCCCATCTGTACAAATGGACTGCCTTGATTGTTTTTGTGTATCCCAGGTCCATTGCTCAGCAAAACCTTATTTGTCACCTGCTGACATTGTGGGTCAGACTGTGTCCATGGAGATGCTCTTGATGGCTTCCCTCTTTTCCTGGGCTTGCCACTGGAGGAGGTCCAGGCCCAGATGATGCCAGGGAAGGAAATGTGCCCTCAGCCCAGGGACGCTCAGCATGGGCTCCCCCAGGCCTCGGGACCCCGCCGCTGGTCACAGCAGCCCCTGCCTGGTACCTAGCTGCCCACACCGTGGGCATCCACGGCTGCTCCTGGGCACGGAGCTGAGCCAGCGCGGCTGCCAGGTGGGCTTTGCTGCTGCTGCCACCCGGACACTGGGCTGACAGCTCCATCTCTTTATTGCAACAGAAATGCTGGGTCAAGCTCTGCCCACCTTCAGTAGGGGCCAGAGATCAGGGCCAGTGCCTTAAGGGGGAGAGGACCTTGTTTGGGGGCTGGCAGCACCTGTACAGCAACAAGTTGGTAAAGCAACAGTGGCAGGGACCCGAAAATATCCCTGTGTGCCTCACAAACAATCCATGAACACCAATGCAGAGACCCCAAGACGGCCTTGTGTGCCTCACAAAAGATCCCAGCCTCCTGCCCACCTTAGCAAGGACTCAGCTCCTCTCCAAGCCTTGACAGCAAGCACTAAACCGCCACGGTAATCGCGAGGAAGTCAAGCCCCTGCCAGCCTTACAAATGTCTCCAGTCACTTGAACACCATAGAAAAGATCCCAAATCCCCATAGAAGCTCATGAGGAACCCCAGCCACACGCACCACTTCCAAAGGACCCAAAGCCCCGCACATCTTAGTGCAAAATTCAACACGCACAAGACCACCCCCTCCAGCCCGTGTGCCTAAAGTGGACCCCTGGCATCTGCCAGCATTACAGGAGTCCCCCATACCCTGCATGCCAGAGAAAAGCCAGGCTTGCCATTAACTCTAGCCAATAGTGTGTTCCCTGACAAAAATCAATTCCCTTTGGGGAATAGGGAACACGTGTGGTGGGGCCGGCTGCACCTGTGGGAGCAATGGGGAGCGTCAGCCTGTGCTGTGCTGCCCTGCTGAGCTGGCAGAATAGTGGATGCGGGCAGGACGTTCTCCATTTCCCCCAGAGCTGGGGCCTGCAGGCACCTTGCCGCCCCTTGGCACAGGCTTGCCACCCAACAAAGCCCAGCAAGCCACGAGGAGAGCCCGGGGGCAGTAGGAAGCTGAGAGAAGGCCCTGCTCTAGAACTGAGGGAGTTCCACCAGAAGCAAACAAAAAAACTTCAAGAGATGCCCACTGAGTTCAAATTTTCTCTGAGACAACTAAGACGGGAGCTCATCAAAAATCTCAGGAAATATCTGGGAAAAGGTTTTATGTATGTTGGTTGTGACCAGATAAAAAGCTCCTGTGGGAAAAGAGCCTCTGCAGCAGGCTGGCTGGCTGAAGGGGTCTTACTTCTTCCTAGAATAAAGATTACCACTGAAATGCAATTTTGTTTTTTATTGTATAAATGGAAAATATTTTACAGAACTCTAAAAGTAGTTTCAAAAATACAGATGTGTTGTGGAAACAGGAACGAAACATGTGGGGATTTCTCTCTACAAAGGATATTTCTAAATATTTCTAAGAATGAAATGTGTAGATGAAATAAGGTCACTTGTTCTCTCGATTCTAAAACTACTTAGAAAAACCTTTAACAATGATAGGAATTGAGAAGAAATATTGGGGGATGTCTCTCTTCAGAAAAACTATTTTGAAATACTTCTATAAATTTCTAATTTCTAAAACTGAAAACCTAAGCAAATGGAGTTGCTTTTTCTCAGGAGTCCCATGCTGCTGCCTGCCCCCTGGGCTCCCCCAGCCCTCAGGACCCCGCCGCTGGTCACAGCAGCCCCTGCCTGGCTCCTGCCTGCCCACACCGTGGGCATCCCCAGCTGCTCCTGGCCATGGAGCTCAGCCAGTGCTGCTGCCGGCTGGGCTTTGCTGCTGCTGCCACCCAAACACTGGGGTGACGGCACCTTCCCTTTAATGCAACAAAAGAAAGGGCCATCACCTAGCCTGGCAGAGAGTGGGGATAACTTCAGTGTTGTTTAGAGGGCAGGGACAGGGGGCTCGGGGGCAGAGGAAACGACATGTTAGGCTCAGGAGGGGCTGGAGGGTGTTGGGCTGCTCCTGGGGTCTATAGAAGAAGTCGGGACGGGACAGAAGGAGATCAAAAAGGAGATGGAAGTAGCTTGGGGATATACATGGAGAGAGGAGGTGTCAGTGGGATCTCCAGGAGGAGATTTCCTTGTTGATGGTTGTTCTGGAGTCTCCTTCTCCGAAGTCTTGACAGGGCTGCGCAGGCCCTTCTTACTGCTGGAGGAGCTGCTCCTGCTGTTTGGGTGTAAGCTGCAGCCACCGTCTTACAACTCCTGTCCAGAGGTGGAACTGTGGAGAGAGGAGGTGGCTGAGGCCCCAGCTGCCAGTGGCACACAGGGACCCTCCTGCACAGCCGGGCCCAGAGCTGGCAAGGCTCCCCAGCACGGCTGGAGCTGCTGGCACAGCTTGGCCCAGCTGCACAGCTGTCCCTCAAGGCCCCGGCCAGCAGGACACGGCTCTGGGAAGGCTCCCTGGCCAGGAGCGGGCCCCAGAGCGCCTCTGCCTTTCAAGTGCAATCTCGTCCCTGCTCTTTCTCCTCCCCGCCGTGCTTTGCCTCTGCCCCGTGCCCCTGGGGCTGCTCTTGGCCAGGCAGCCTCAGTGGGAGCCAGCACTGGCTGCAGCCCCAGCAGGCCCCCCAGGACAAGGCCCAGCAAGGAGGAGGCCAATGAAAGCTCTGGGCAGCAGCAGAACCCTCAGCAGAGTTCTTTGGACAATCATGGACTGGCCACACCTACACTGCAGCCTCACTGGGAATGTTTCCTATGTACAGTAGACTTTCAAAAGAAGCTGTTTGAGGGAAAGGTGAACTAAACACTCACCCTTTTCTCTTCCAGCAAGTCCAAATTTGAACAGAGCAATAGATGAAGATCAGCTCCAAGACAAGCAGGCCTGCCAGTAACCCCAGCCAGAAGCCTGTTCCCTGACAGAAACCCCTTCCAAGGCCCTTCTGGGCATCAGGAACATGTGCTGGGGTTCCAGCTGCACCTGTGGGAGCAATGGGGAGCGTCAGCCCGTGCTGTGCTGCACTGCTGTGTGGGATCTCAGGATTTGAGTCCCGGGATGCAGGGCCCCCGAGACCACCCTTGGGGGGCCCGGGAGTCCTGGAATGTTGCCAGAAGTGTCTGGTGGCAGGACTTTGACCCTACACGGGAGACGACACCTTTATGAAGATAAGAGGGCCTCACCGGGGTGAAGGGTGGAAAGATTAGCTAATTAGAGGGTGAGAAACAGGGTTTAGGATTTATGTACAGGGGGGTTTAAAGGAGTAAGATGGAGGAATTGGGGTGTGTCCTGCCCTCCTTCTTCTTCCTCCTCTCCTCCATCTTCTTTGGCCACGGTGGCACCTCTGGATTGGTTATTACTAAGAGTACACCGAGTTATAACAATAGATGGTATTGGGGAAAAATGATAAATATTGTATACGTAGCAAGGGGTATAAAGATACGTGGCGGTCTGTGGGACGGCACAGTGTGCTCATGGCTGACTGCTGAGCAGATCTCTGTTCGGCTGAAAGAACATCTTTTAGATAAACAATTAATAAACATAAAAACCGAAAGAAGAACTGAAGCCTCTTCTCGTCCTTCGATCCTCGGGCCTTTCCAGGCCCCACAAACAGCCGAGATAAACCGGACATTTGGCTTCCACTGGGTGAGCTCGAACCACCACAACCTTTTGGGGGGGGCACCACCACCACCCTCAAAGCGCTGAAGAAAAAGAGAGAAGAAGAAAACAAAAAGCCAACAGAGACTGCAAAAAAACAGCAGTCACTGAGAATTCCACCTCTCAGTTTCTGCCGAAGACAATCGTAGCAGAACAGCCCGGACTGGAACCAGAAGGCGCCCTGGAACCACTTCTCGTCATCTGCTGGACAGATTGAGACGTCCAGACTGCTCTGACACCAGATTCGGTAAGAAAGCCTGAAAAAATAAGAACATGGGAGGCACACTTTCCCAGGAACAACGGGAAATTTTGTCCGCCCTACAGGATGTGACAGAAACGTATACAGAGGGAATTCCAAAGAAAGAATTAAAACAATTATTACTATGGGCAAGGCTAAACTACCCACTGGCAGAAACGTGCCTGCTATTTGAAGTGGGGTTCTGGCAGGAAATAAATAGACACTTATATTTCTTAGCTACTAAAAAAGATGAGACAGCGTTGAAGCTGCTGTCTCCTGCAAGAATAATGCTGGAGGGGATTTCTATGCAAACGAAATTCCAGGACCCCCAGACGCAGCAGACGTCCGGGGGGGAGGCCTCTCTGAAAGAGGGGGGGGGCAAGGCCCCGGGAAAGAAAAAATTAGCTCTGGCCTTAAAAGGCCGAGAGGAAAATGCTCTTGGAGAAAAAGAGCAAGAAATATTATTAAAATACCCGGTCCCAAAACCCAGAAACCCCGGGAAACCCCCAAAATGTCCAAAAACTCCAGAGAGCATGGAGGACTCAGGGGCAGAGGGGAGGGAGAGGGGACCGGGGGGCGCGCTTTCTCGCGATGCCGCGGCAACGGAGCAGGGAAGCCAGGCTGCAGCGGAGCAGGCGGGGAGCGCAGGTGAAGAAAAAGCAGAGGATACGTGTTTTCGCGTGGCTTTGCTTGACTCGGGACCGGGGGCAGCGGCAGCCCCGACCGGCGGGGATGCGGGGGCGTGTGCGGCAGGCGGAGTTCGCGAGGGCTCGGAAAAGCCACGGACCGGGGCCGGGGCGTCTGACCCAGGCAGCGAAAAGAGGGAATTTGTGCTGCCCCAAAAAGCTGCCATGCGGGGACGTAAGAGGCGTGCGGTTGTCATATCAGAGCCCATGCGCAGGTCCGCCAGAATTGCGGAACGCACGCGGCCGCCGGCGGGAGGGAGACTGCTTGTACTGGCAAAAGGGGAAATAGACACGGGAACGGAGGAGGAGGACACAGAGTCAGAGGCAGACCAAAGGGGAGATATCTCAGGGGTGGAACAAGATGGAGACAGTGAAAGTAGTTCGGGAGACACGGGGAGCGGCTCGGAGAGCCCGCAGACGCAGACAGCGCAGCCCGGGCGGGAGCGGGACACACCCCCTGTGACATCCCGGGCGGGGAGGGGCCGCGCTAGGGAGTTCATATCCCGGGGCCCCCCGCCTTCTCCAGACTTGGTGCCCTTGATCAAAACCCTTGGAGTCCAAGACTCACCCCCTCAGGAGAGACGTTCTGGTGTTCAAACCCCAATTTCAGTTGAATTAAAAGCCGAAAGCACGCCGTCCGAGACAGGGAGGCGACCAATATGGCCACCGGCAGGAAGTGAAACAACAGAGTACGCTACGTCACCAGAGCCAGGGAAGCCGGTGACAGCGCCATCTGGTGGCTGGAAGACGGAAGTGCACGCCATGCCGGATTGGATTGGCGGAGCCACAGCGCCATCTCGTGGCGAGACCGCAACAATGCAACAATTTTTCCCAACATTATATAAAAAGAAAAGCATTTTAAAGAAAACAATGCCAACACAACAAAGGGATTATCCATCGACTTCAAGGTTTCATGAAGATGATGAAAGCTCAGATGAAGAACAGCTACAAGAAGGAAATGTTATAAGGATCACAGCATCAGAAGGGGTTCCTATATGGATACTGTCATCAGCAGAAGCAACAAAGAGCTTCTTGCATTCAGTGGACACCACAAAAAAGAAACATCAACGGGATCCTCGAGCTTCCTTTTCGGATTTGGGAGCGAGGCCAAAAACCTCAAGGCGAAGAATGAGACGTGATGAACCAACCACATCCACAGCACCATTATTTATACAAATTCCAACGGAACCTGAAGAAGAAGAAGAATTTCAGGGGCCAGTGAAGACGATGGATTGGAAGCGAATCAGAAAAGCGTTGGCAAAAGAAAAGCATTTATTCCCGGGATCAGGGGATCTGACAATGCCAGTGACATATGATGCCCAGGGACAGAACCCAAGGTGGGAAAGGATGGGTCATGAAATACTCAAGGATTTAGGGAAGGCGGCTCAAACTTTTGGGCTGAATTCACAATACTTCAAACAGCTATTAAGAGGGACATTCGCTACATATGATCTCACACCATATGACATTCGAAGTATTGTGGCAATGATTCTCACTGACACCCAAAGCCTTGTCTGGGAAAAAAGATGGAGAAAATATCTCGCTGAATTACGGAACAGATACCAAGGCGGGCCAAATGCAAACCTCACAGAGGGGCAGTTAGCAGGAGATCCTCCAGATGACAACCCAGGGGAACAAGCAGCTAGGCTGCCACGAAGAGTATTAAGTGACATCAAGGAGGCAGCGAGGATGGCAATTATGCAAATCGCACCAACAGGAGCTCCAGAAGTCCCGTTCTCTTGCATCAAGCAAGGTCCCACAGAGCCATTCATGTCGTTCATCGATCGACTCACGCAAGCCGTGGATCGACAGGTGACGATAGAAGAAGCGAAGAGGCCTCTCTTGGAAAGCTTAGCCTTCGGCAATGCCAACCCGGATTGTCAACGGGTGATTAGCGCCATGCCAGGACGGCCATCCTTGGCAGAGATGGTGGAGGCATGCAGCAAGGTGGGAACACCTCAGCATGTCGCAGCGATTGTGAAGAATGAATTGAGAGAGGAATGGGAGAATCAATTAAAGGGACATTCAGAAAAGCAAGCAGAGGACAAGACCCTGGAGAAGATGCTGGAAAAAATACTGCATCAACAGAATGAGAACATCAACAAAGTTCTTGCAACGATGCAGAAAAAGAACAATCCCCCAAGAGGACAGTGCTATAGATGTGGGGAGCTTGGGCACATGAAAAGGAACTGTGCACAAACACATACGCCAGCGCCGGTACAGAAGGCGGAAAGGCCAGTTTGCGCACGGTGCGGGAGAGGAAGACATCCTGCGAAAGAATGTTATTCCCAAACAGACGTGGATGGAAATCCGTTACCGTATCCGGGAAACGCAAGGCGGAGCGCGGACCAGCGCGCTCAGACACAAGTACTGGCGGTGTCGCAAGAGCAGACGGGGCAATCATCAGTGAGCAACAAGCAGACGCCCTCAGCAAAACCCTCAGCTGATTCCACAGTGACCCAGACCTCCTCCCACCAGGGGCACAGTGCACATTGGCAGCTTCAAAATTAGCATGCTTTCTAGACGAAAGTCATGCGGAAATACCAACAGGTGTCCGCGGGGACTCATATAAGAAGCAAGATTTCTTGATAATCGGACAAGATAAATGCAGTATTCTTGGACTCATTGTCTATCCAACAGTTATCTCAGCGGACAAAAATACAGAATTGACAGTGTTGGCAAGAGCACTTCGTCCACCATTGACTGTACCAGAAAACACTGTGGTTGCGAGAGCCTTTGCACTGCCGCCACACGCAGTTGGAGAGGTCATGTCAATCTTCGACGAAGAAGGTTTCCCTATGAAGGAACATGTTGAAGTACATACAACATGGGTGAAGCACATAGGTCGAGACCGACCCACGCTCACATGCCAATTGACATGCGGGAACGAAACAATAGCGATCACAGGTATGCTCGATACAGGGGCGGATGTAACAGTGATATCATACATCTTTTGGCCACGCAGCTGGAGCTTGGTAGCGCCACTGGGTTCTCTCTCAGGCATAGGAGGAGCATCTCTATGTCTGCAAAGTGAGAATTCTGTCGTTGTCACGGGACCAGGAGACAAGACGGCGGTCATTCGTCCTTTTATTGTCCAAAAGCCGATCACAGTCTGGGGTCGAGACCTTTTGGCACAATGGGGTGCGAAGATCGAAGTGGATTTTTAGTAGGGGTCACTGCAGCACTCCCCACACTGAAACTGACATGGAAAACCAATAAACCAGTTTGGGTGGATCAGTGGCCCCTTGAGCGGAAAAAGTTGAGTGCTTTGAGAAACCTGGTCCGAGAACAATTGCAGGCGGGACACATCAAGCCAACAGACAGCCCTTGGAATTCTCCAGTGTTTGTCATCAAGAAAAAACTATCGGGCAAATGGAGATTGCTACACGATCTCAGGAAGATCAACGACGTCATAGAAGACATGGGACCGCTTCAATTGGGACTTCCATCTGTCTCAATGATTCCCAGGGATTGGCAGCTTGTGGTCATTGACCTCAAGGATTGTTTTTTCAGTATCCCACTTCATCCAGATGACGCTCCGAGATTCGCCTTTTCAGTTCCGAGTATCAACAAGGAAACGACTCTGCAGCGGTACCATTGGGTCGTTCTTCCACAGGGTCTGAAAAACTCTCCGACGATCTGCCAATGGTACGTGGCACGAGCTTTGGCACCAGCACGGAAGAAATTTCCAAAGGTAAAGATCATTCATTATGGATGACTTGCTCATTGCAGCATCAACACAACAGGAGCTGCAAGAAGCTCGTGACTGTGTGATCGCAGAGGTGCAGAAGGCAGGTCTAGAAATCAGCATATCAAAGATTCAAGAGGTTGCACCTTGGAAATATCTAGGGTGGAAAATTTCAGAAAGAACAATAAAGCCTCAAAAAGTGGAGATCAGCACCAACATCACCAATCTGCATGATTTGCAACAGCTTCTGGGAGAAATCAACTGGATGAGGCCGGTTTTGGGAATCACAAACAGCGACATCCCAGTGTTGCTCGATCTTTTGAGAGGAGACACAGACATTCGGTCTCCCAGGACACTCACGCAAGAAGCAAAGAAGGAATTGGAGAAAGTTGCAGACGCGATACAGAAAAGGCAAGCACATCGATTTGTTCCAACGTTGCCTTTTCAGTTGGCAGTGCTGGGGAAGAAAACACAGTTCCATGGTTTGATCTTCCAATGGGACGAGTCGCAAAAGGACTCTTTGATAATCATAGAGTGGATTTTCCTACCACACAGGCCCGCAAAAACAATTCTTACAGATTTGGAGATGGCAGCACAGATCATCATAAAAGCGAGAACAAGGTTGCTGACGATGGCAGGAAGAGAATTCTCAACCATCAGGTTACCCTTGAAACAAGACTATTTCGAGTGGGCGATGCAACAATCGAAAGACCTGTTAATCGCATTGTTGGCGTTCCCAGGAACTTGCACAATCCACTTTCCGCAACACAAGATACTGCAATCGCAAATATGTTATAAAACAAAACCAAGAATAAGTGAAGAACCTTTGGACGGGATCACAGTGTTCACGGATGGCTCAGGGAAGACACACAAGTCAGTGATCACGTGGAGAGACTCAACGACAGGGGATTGGGAATCTGATGTGAGGAAGGTTCAGGGCTCTCCACAAATTGTGGAGTTGGCAGCTGTTGTCCGAGCATTTCAGTTGTTCAAACAACCTCTCAATCTGGTGACAGACTCCGCATATGTTGCGGGTGTGGTCAAGAGATTGGAAGGTTCGCTCTTGAAAGAAGTCAGTAATGGGGTTTTATACTCCTATCTGACGAGCTTGAAGGTATTGCTAGAGGGCAGGGAAAGAGAGTATTTTATCACACACATTAGAGCGCACACGACACTTCCGGGATTTCTAGCGGAGGGAAATGCTCGAGCGGACAGGTTGACAATGCCCATTTCGCAAACACTGCCGGACATTTTTGAGCAAGCAAGGTTAAGTCATGCGTTTTTTCATCAGAATGCGCAAGCGCTGATGGAGTCCTTTCGTCTCACAAAGACTCAGACGAGGGAGATCATTAGTGCTTGTCCAGACTGTCAGTTTGTGCAGCCACCTTCTTCCACCGGAGCTATCAATCCGCGGGGGCTGCAAAGTCTTCAGTTGTGGCAAGCTGATGTCACGAAATATCCATCTTTTGGGAGGCTCAAAAATGTTCATGTTTCTGTAGATACATTCTCAGGTGCAGTTTTTGCTTCAGCACATGCAGGGGAAACAGCAGACCATGCTTGCCGACATTTTCTGCAAGCATTTGCAGCATTAGGTGTGCCTCAGGAGATAAAAACAGATAACGGTCCAACGTATACAGGCAGGGTGCTTGACAAATTCCTGAAAAAATGGGGTGTCAGACACACGTTCGGTATTCTACATTCACCCACAGGTCAAGCAATCATTGAAAGAACACATCACACCCTGAAATCCCTTCTGGACAGACAGAGAAGGGGTGAACCAGAGGCAACACCTCACATGAAATTAAATAAGGCACTGTATGTGTTGAATTTCCTAAATAGCTCATCCTCGGAACCTAATCCACCAATCGTGAGACACTTTCTAAATAGCACACAGGCAAAGCTAAGGGAAAACCCTTTGGTTTTGATCAGGAACCCAGAAACAGGACAAATAGAGGGTCCTTTCAGACTAATCACTTGGGGCAAGGGTTTCGCTTGTATCTCTACAGATCGAGGTCTAAAGTGGGTGTCGGCGCGGCACGTGAAGCCATTCCGGATGCGAGAACCCGAGAACGCTGATCCGAGAAACAAAGAGACGAGTACTCAGACAGAAGTCGAGACTCAGGCCGGAAAGAGCGATCCCGAAGAAAAATAAAAAGAAACTAAGGACTTTGGGGATTTCTGTATAAAAGCGTAATAATGAGTGTCATGATGCTTATGTGCATCATTCTTTCATTCATTGCAGCAAGTAAGGGAGAAGATTTACCTGTAAATCAGCCAAGGCAAAATCTATGGGAGACTTTGGCTCAAGCAGCAAATCGAGATAGTATTTGCCTGACACATTCGAGGCCAGGAAAACCATTTTCTGCATGCATGGTTGGATTGCCAGTGGACGAATGGCCAATTCCAGGGCATTCCGCAGTTAACGTTTCACAGGTCATTGAAAATCCTGTGAAAGAGTGGTGTTCTTGGACACATCTACTTCCTGTGGCTTCTACAGAACCTCAGGAATTGGAGATTTTTGGGTCCATGACAATGGGATTCTGCATGCAGTTTGAGGTTCCGGAGGCCACGAAGGCAAAAACTATCGATTTGACTCCCAATCATGAGTTTTATAAGAATGCATCGGCTTGGTGCAAATATACAAAGAGAACTGAAAAGGATCAATCCAAGTCCCAGTGCAATTGCCACGGGGTTTGTTTTTAATTTGCGGGGACAGAATTTGGCACGGCATTTCTGCTAATGCCACGGGAGGTCCATGCGGCATTGGGGAAATTTCAATGCTGTCGCCTGATTTGAACATGTTAAGAGAGAAAAGGCGCAGAGGAAAAAGATCAATCCAAAATTATGCGACAGATTGCAATGACGAAGTATTTTCTTGGGATAAGAAAACAAGCATTGCTACGGCGATTTTCTCACCTCAAACAGCATCAGGGGTGGCTTTAACTCAGATCGACCACATGGGTTGCTGGTTGAGCAAACATGCACGGTCTGTGTCTGTCGCATTGGATGACATGTTAAAAGACGTTAGTGGTATAAGACAGGCGACTCTTCAAAACAGAGCTGCAATCGATTATCTATTGCTCGCCCATGGACATGGGTGTGAAGAGTTTGAAGGGATGTGCTGCATGAATCTCTCAGATCACTCAAAATCGATTCATGAAAGTATTAGAAACATAAAAGACAGCGTAAATAAGCTTGGCGAGATCACGGGATCATGGATTGATCAGCTGGCAGATTTCTTTGACATTTCTCCTATTTGGAGAAGAATCTTAAGGATAGGGTTTTATGTTTTAATAGTCCTACTAGTCCTCATGATTGTCGTCCCGTGCATTTTTGTATGTCTGAAGCGCGCCATGAATCGGGTGATAAAAGAGGTTTTCTTGGTGCAAACAGAAGGGGGAGATGTGGGATCTCAGGATTTGAGTCCCGGGATGCAGGGCCCCCGAGACCACCCTTGGGGGGCCCGGGAGTCCTGGAATGTTGCCAGAAGTGTCTGGTGGCAGGACTTTGACCCTACACGGGAGATGACACCTTTATGAAGATAAGAGGGCCTCACCGGGGTGAAGGGTGGAAAGATTAGCTAATTAGAGGGTGAGAAACAGGGTTTAGGATTTATGTACAGGGGGGTTTAAAGGAGTAAGATGGAGGAATTGGGGTGTGTCCTGCCCTCCTTCTTCTTCCTCCTCTCCTCCATCTTCTTTGGCCACGGTGGCACCTCTGGATTGGTTATTACTAAGAGTACACCGAGTTATAACAATAGATGGTATTGGGGAAAAATGATAAATATTGTATACGTAGCAAGGGGTATAAAGATACGTGGCGGTCTGTGGGACGGCACAGTGTGCTCATGGCTGACTGCTGAGCAGATCTCTGTTCGGCTGAAAGAACATCTTTTAGATAAACAATTAATAAACATAAAAACCGAAAGAAGAACTGAAGCCTCTTCTCATCCTTCGATACGCGGGCTGCCCCAAGGCCACCTCGGGCCTTTCCAGGCCCCACAAACAGCCGAGATAACCGGACACTGCTGAGCTGGCAGCACGGTGGATGTGGGCAGGACGCTCTCCGTTTCCCCCAGAGCTGGGGCCTGCAGGCACCTTGCCGCCCCTTGGCACAGGCTGTGACACCCAACAAAGCCCAGCAGGCCGGGTGGAGAGCCCGGGGGCGGCGCAGCTGCTTGGGCAGTGGCTGCTTGGAGGGACACGGGCCAAAGCCATCCCTGAGCAGCCACTGCCAGCCCTGGCCCTCCCTGCTCCGTGACAGCTCCCCCAGCCCCAGGGCACAGAGTCAGGCCCTGTCAGACCCCAGTGCAGCCCCTGCCCAGCCGGGAGCCAAGGCTGGCTCTGGCCCTGGGCTCGCGGCAGGGCTCCCGCTTCGGGCTGCTCCTGTGCCTTGGGCCTCTGGGCACTCAGGGCCAGCTCCAGAGCAGCTGCCGCGGGAGGGAGGTTGGTGCACGAGTCCCCTTTTCCCCGGGGCTCTGAATGAGCTCCAGAGGCCTCAAGGCCTCAAGAGGCACCTCCAGCTTTGGCTGCGGTTAGGCCGTGCAAGGGCAGGCCCCAGTGGAAGAACTGCAGCCACCCAGCCCTGCTGAGCCCAGCACAGCAATTACCTTCTGAGCCTGTGTCCATGCCCATGCCTGTGTTTGGCTTGGCCTTCCTTCCTGCAGCAGGGGCTGCCAATTGGCCTCTGCTTCGTTGCGGAAACACCTCCTTCTGTCCTGCCTTTTGGCCCATCACTGCAGAAACAAAAATTACACCTTAACAGATGGAACAATTCTCCATTACTTTGATGGCATGTTCAGGATGTCATGCTTATGCAAAATCAGGTAAAATCAACAAATCATCTAGTCTTTTTCAGCTGCGCCAGGGCCCACCCTCCTCCAAACATCTGCCAGTGCTGAGCAGAAGTTGTGAGTGGATCGTGCAGGGCGAGGGCATACACGTGCATGGTTCTGTCCTGGCACCTACAGCGATGCCCCCCTGGCTGAGCTTTGGGCTCTCAGCTGGCAGCTCTCCCAGGGGAAGGCCTTGACCTACCCTTACCATCTCCCAGAGGCTCAGTCCTGAACGTGGGCTGGGAATCCATATCACCTTTAGCAACAGACTCAGCTGCAAAGAAAGGCAGGACACAACAGCTCCAAGGGCACTGCTGAAGATTCTCCTTCAGGCCCGAGTGGCAGTGAGGGCACCTGGGTGATTGGTGCCATCCAAGGCACTCCCTTGGCTCTGCCTTCCACTCAGGAGCAGGGCCAGGGGGCCTCGTGCCTGCAGTGGCCCCACACTGGGATGGAAGGAGCCCCTTGCAGGGCAGTCGGGACAGAATGGACTCCCTGGAGCTGCCAGCAGCTCCAAACCCAGCCCCAGGCAGGGCCAGGCCTTGGCAGTGGCAGCAGGAGCAGCTCGGGCTCCCTGGGGGCAGCAAAGGAGCTGAGAAAGGCTCAGCCCCGGGGCACAGCCCTGGGCCCAGCCCCTTCCCTCTCTGCTCTTCTCTGTGGCTGCACAGAGCACACAGAAGGACACTGTGGCATTGCACACAGGAGGAGGATGGACAGATAAATGCCCCTTCCTCCCACTGACAGCGATCCTGTGGGATCCCTCAGGGCTCCAGAAGGGAGAAGGGCAAGGTTTCCAGAACTGATCAACCTTCAGTGAAATTTAAGGGAACTGGCTCATGAGTAAGCCTTTGCCACTCTGACACGGATTATTCTGTCAGGAAAGGTACATTGAGAACATGCCTCCAACATCTGGCAAGGTCTTCAAAGTACCATTCACCAGCATTTCCAAGTAATCCAAGTCATGATCCCAGTCGAGAAGGGATCACAGATCCTACAGAACCATTTCCATGGTGTGCTGGGATCCCCTTCTCCCTTGGGGAATTGGGCACTGCCAGGGGGTGGGGTAAGGCTGTGGGAGCCTGTGCCTCCTGGTCACTCTCCACGCTCTTTGCAGGTCCTGTGCAACATCCCTGGAGGGGCAGCTGGAGCAGCCCAGCGCCCTGGGGCTCTCTCTCCCTCCAACACAGGAAACCCTCACTAAATACTTGGGGAAATCTGCAGTGCCACAGCTGTCGCTCTCAACGTCCATCCCTCCCTCCTGCTTGCCCACCGGCCCATGGAACAGCTCCCACAGCCCAAGGGCACATGGTCAGGCCCTCTCAGGACGCACCGGAGCCTTGCTCTCCCGCTCTGCCTTTCCCCATCATGGGCACACCGTGCAGACGCTCCCAGGTTTCGGGACGTGTCTCCCACGGAGGGAGCCCAGCAGGACAGCTCAGTACGCGAGTGCCCTGAGCCTGCTCGTGACAATTCCTCTGGGCTGTGCCCCTCTTGTCCAGGCTGTGCCTGCAGTGCCAAGCAGCAGAGAGGGCAGCTCAAGCCTCAGCAGGGCTCAGGCCCAGAGGCACAGCAATTACCTCCTGTGGCTGTGCCTGGCATCACCTCCCTTCCTGCAGGAAATGCCACCTTCCATAGAGCCTCTCTGTCCATCCCTTGAGAAAGGAAGAGGCACAGCTGGATCAGATGGAATCATTGCACATTCAGGAGGTGGCCTCTTCAGGAGGCAATACTTGTCCAAGACATGGGTAATGATCAGGAAAATCCTGATCCCCCAGGCCTTTGGGGTTGGCTATGGCCCTCCCTCTACCAAGCAGCCACACCTCAGGATGTGCCTGGGGACTGGGAAAATGCAGGGGATCCCTGGTGAGTTGGGGATGTGTAGCAGCTGATGCCCAATGCCTTCCTGCAGAGGCTGGGGAGAAGCTGCAGCCAGGCCAGGCTGGGAAACAGCCCTGCAGGGCATGGAAGCAGCAGCGGGGCAGCGAGGCTGCCATGGATCCCTTCCTGGTGTTCCGGGCTCGGCGTGTCCAGATGTGCAGCCAGAGCCCTCGGCTGCTGAGCCCCAGGACAAGGCTGAGGGAATGCACCCACCATTCCCTTTGAGCAGTTCTCTCACAATGTGCTTCAGGATGTATTTTGGCCCATTCTGGGGAAAAGCAGAGGGGCAGCGAGTCTGCCATGGATCCCTTCCCGCTGTTCTGGGCTCTGCTCTGACATGGGGGACCCTGGCTCACTCTAGGATCTTTCCCAGGTCTCCTCCCAGAGCTTCATCCCACAGCTCAGCCCCAAGGGCCAGACAGGTATTAGGAATTTCACAGCCTACCATTGGTGACTCATACTCAGAATGCACAGGAAAACTCTAGCTGTGTTTCAAAATACCAGATGCTGTGTTGTTTCCTTCCCACTGCAGATTTCCCATTGCCCCAGCCTCAGCCCCTGGCAGCCTGCCTGGATGTTCTCCCCACGCTGCTTCTGCAATCCCACTTGTCCAGGTCCTCCTGGTTCTGTGGGCAGCTCTTCGGGCCACTGAGGCCCTGTTCCTCCTTTGTTTGTGAGCATGTCCGAGTGAGAGATGATTCAGGGGCTCAGCACCAAGGCCTCCAGCAGCAGTGGTCAGTTCCTGAGTGTGCTCGGGGGCCACAGGCAGCTGCCCATGGCTCTGGCAGGGATGTGAAGGGGAGGCCGTGCAGGGGAGGAGCCCCCACGGCCCAGCCCTGCCCATGGGGGCCTGCAGCCCGTGGGGATGGAGCAGCAGTTTCTGGGGTGACAGAGCCAGCAGCTGGGCACTGCAGCACACACTGCACACATCTACTGCAGCGAGATGTTAGCAATGTTGTGTATACATACACTCCAAATTGAAAAAATTCAGGCTAAGTGGAGCTTAATTTCACAGGCATTAGGGAAGAATTATTACCGCTGCTTTCCTGGCTGACTTTTGGAACAATATACTTTTTTTTTAATACTTTATAAAAACAATGTCTGAGTCTGGAAAGGAAGTTTTTCAACCACAAGGGTTCTTGCTTCACTCCAGGAAAAGTGTAATTCAGTGTACCAGGGAGATTTTCTCTTAACATATTGCTGAGTTCTCATGCTGCCACTCATTAGTAAAGATGAAATAATTTCTCACTGTTTATGGTTGATTTTTGTTTGGAAACAGTAGGGAAAAAAGGTATCCACTGTCAAGATTTGGTTCATGTGGATCAGTTATTATTTCAGCTGCCTAAGTTGAGGGAGGAATTCACAGAGGTTATCCCAGGCAGAATCTGGTGCTCATGCTTGTGCCACTGGAGTCTGGAGTGGGCTCTTTCCTAGCACAACTCACCACACTGTGCTTCTGGGCATATCTCGTTTGTTTTCTGGTTTTTACTACTAAGAACAGGCAGCATCATTTACCAGTACCTGAAACAGATTTGTTGGTTCCTCTGAATCAACTCAAACAGAGGGTTGGACTTTCTCCAGGTTTCAGCCTGGAGAAAAGGAGGCTCAGGGGGAGCCTCGTGGCTCTCCACGAGTCCCTGACAGGAGGGTGGAGCCAGGTGGGGCTCTGCTCCCATGGGAACAGGGACAGGACAAGAGGTAAAAGTGTCAACTTGCACCAGGAAAGGTTTAGATAGGAAATTAGAGAACATTTCTTCTTGGAAAAGGTTGTAAAGCATTGGAACAGGTTGCCCAGGGCACTGGTAGAATCACCATCCCTGGAAGAGCTCAGAAGACATGTTGATGCGGGACTTGGGATGTGGTTTAGTGGTGAACATAGTGATGGTGGTGCTTGATGGTTGGAATTGATTATTGTGAAGGTCTTTCCCAACTTTAAGGATTCTCTGATTCCATGATTCTAAACAACCCAGTGATAACATAATCTAGTCTCTCTTGGTGTAAATGACTTGGTTCACTCTCTGATGTTTTCTCCACATCCATGTGCCAACGCATCTTCCAGCACATGGAAGGAACAAACCAGGTGTGAAGACTGGAGAAGGAAAATGAGCCCACATCACTTCCTTAGGAAGAGACGAGAAGATCCGGCAACTTCCAGAGGGGAGGAAAAACAGATAAAAAGGTTTGAGAAGCTGAAGTAGTGGCAGAGGTACCAGGGAGAAGAAATAAGAGGTGACAGAAATGGTGGCAATGAATTGCAGGGCAGGCAGAGGACACCAGTGACCCAAACAGTTTGGCACCTCCTGGCCATTAGGCAGCTGACCCCAAAAGTTCATCTCTGCTCAAAGGGCATGCACGGCCTTGCCCACCCAGTACAGGTGCAGGAACAGCATGAGGAAATGGGAGGGGAGTGTCATAAACAACCTAAATACTGTTGTGCATTTCCAGCAGGTTTTGCAGCCTGTACTAAGCATCTCAGTCCTGGCTGCACTGTTCCCAGACACCGACACCATTAGATAAGAGGGAGCTGATTTAATCAGTTGTTAAAATAACCAAATCATTTCAATTTGAAGTAAAGTCATTTGAATGATAAGGACCATTTAAACCTTGCTGCTCAGAAGGCACAAGATTGGGCTGAAGCCAGAGCTTTGAGGAGCAGCCAGACAGGGACAGGTAGATCCAGGGAATGATAACATGGCACCCACCTCAGTTTGGGAAGAATCATTTGCCCAGCAGGAGCCCAGCTCCAAAGCAACATCCCTGGAAACTCTGCATCATAAATAGCAGGGAGTTCATTCATACAGCAAAAGATTTCCTGGCCTTATTTACCCTTCCACATTTGCTGCAGCTCTTCATTTCAAAAGCCATGTGAGTACCCTGTGCTGGAAGGCTTGTCCTTCCCCTGATCCTGGCTCTGCACCAAGATGTTCTCTGTTCTGCTGCTCACCAATGCACCTCCTGGCTCCCTACCACTGACGGAAAAGAAATCTATTTGCAAGACACAAACAGCTTTGTGTAAATCACAGCCAAGGGCTGCCAATTGTGTGCTCTCCCAGCCCAGCAGTGCCTCCTTCCCCCAGCACAGAGTGCTGCACTAGCGCAGCTCCAGGCGCGTGTTGCTATTAGGTCATGTCACCAGGGACCGGAAAGCACCAGACAACGCTCTGTGTCTTAAAAATCCAGATGTGTGATGATTATCTCATGATAGCCATCATAGATCCTGTGGTAATGCTATTTCTAATAATTTAGCCTTCAGGAGTTCTTAGGCTGGGATGAGCCCATGCTCCGAGCTGGAGCAAATTGTGTGCTCAGGTCTACTGTGTGAAACAATCACTGTGGTCCTAGTGCTGCCTCCTCCCTGAAAAGATGGAGCTGTTACATTCTCCTGAGTCCACATGGTGGAACCAGATAATTTCTAGTTTGGAGTGTGGTAAATAGGTATGATTTGTGCTGATAAAAATTGAAACAGTAATCAATATTGATACAGTAACTAATATCTGGAAATAATAAAATAAGTTAAAAATAGTAATGCCAAAGAGGAGAGGGAAAGGAGGGGCTCCACCCCCCTTTTCCCAGCAGATGTTCTCAAGGACCACAGAAAAGAAGCTGAAGATACAGTTGCTAAAAATGACCAAGAACCTGGTTGGGTCCAAGAAAATGCTAATTATAAGGGACTTATTGCTTTGATATGCAGATGCAGTGATACGTTAGTCTTGGCTTACATTGTACTGGCTTGGTGCGCATGTGTAACCCAAAAGTCAATTAAAAGAAAACGAGGAAGACTACAGGGCCTTCATCAGTGACGACCCCCAAAGACTTGTGCGACCACCAAACCGAGTAGTAGCGCATGCGTGATAAGGGTGGTAATAAAGGCGGAGACAGAAAAGTGACGAACCGAAAATAGGAGGAGATGGCATTGACACATGGCATATAAGGGGTGATTTTCACTTGGCAAGCTTGTACGTGAAGTGGCAAGGGTCATTGAACCCTGCACTCCATACACCGCGGTATCTCTTGCTTATGCGCTATTATTGGAACCAAATTATCCCTTATTTTAATCGAATTATATTGTATCCAATTTTATATTTTTCATTTTAATTATTCAATCAAAATTGTTACTACTTTTAATATTGTTTGGTTTTTTTTAATGATGGGATAATTGGGCAAACGTAACAGGAGGATGTACAGCAATGCTCAAACCACTAATATCACTAAATATAGTTGCATGAAATTAAAGAAGAATACCCTTACTTTCAATTACACTCCCCTTTTTTACCACCTGATTACATGATAATATGTTGTTATAGTTCTTTCCCTATATTTCTTCTTTCTATATGTGGACCATCTCAGAGCAGGAGTGGAAGCACCCGGGCAAATGACTCATCTCCCTCAGGCCAGATGTGGATTTTGACCCAGCAAACCAGAGGAACAGTGACATAAAGGTGGAATTTTGTGTTATTCAGAGAACAAAACATCACAGCAAATGACTGCCTGGAGTTTGGTATGTTTCCTAGAAGACTTGCAAAGTAAGTATGAAGGAAATGTCCTTAGTATTTATCACAAAAGATCAAGTGTACAAACACCTGCAGCTGCAGACATCAGAAGGATGCTGTGTTTACAGCAGGCACTGCCCCATTCTGCTTCTGGGAGTCTCTAGCCCCAAAGAGAGCTTGTTCAGGCTGGGGGAGATTTCAAGAGACAGCAGGAGGCTCCCTTTTTCTCTATGCTCCCCTTTTCTTTATGCTTCTTAAAAATCCCTCTCCTCTTCCCACTAACTGTGCAGGCACTGTTGGATGCAGCTTCCAGCGGGAGATTTCTTCTTGCTGTGACAGTGCCAAGCTCGCAGGGCCCTGCAGGAGGGACCTCTGTGAGCAGTGGGATTTACACTCTTTAACAGCAGCCATGTCCCAGTGAAGCGGTCAGGCTGGGCAAGGATTGCCCTTCTCGGACGGCCCGGCCAGCTATCCAGCACCACTAGCAGCAGGGCACCACTGTCCCCATCTCCATGGCTCGGGACAGCGCCTGAGGCAAACGCCCTGTGCTGTGACAGCAGCCACACCTTGCGGTGGGACGTGGCACGGCTTATGGCTGCAGCCAGCAGAAAAAAGAGAGCGCTCTCCAGCTGTGGGGAATCCAGGTTCACTGGGTCCCAGGGGAACCGACAGCCGGACAGGGAAGGGGGGAGATGCTTGCAACAGCTTCTAAGGAGGGAGGGAGACAGGGGAGGAGTCGACCCTCTGGCGAATAGAGTTTTAGAGGGGAGCGGGATACAAAAGATTGACTTAGGGAGAACCCCAATGGGGATAACTTGAGGGTGGGGCCCTGGTCCCTGAACCAATCACTCAATGCTCTAGCTGGAAGTTTCTGGAGAGAAGGGTGGGAGCACCGAGTGACGGACAGGGCACCAGGGAGGGATTTGAGAAAGGATACATTAGTCTCCAAGGCAACTGAGAAGGAGTTGGGATAACTGGCAGAACAAGGAAAGGAGAAGCACAGCACAGAACCATTACATGATAGGGGAACAGAAAAGTCCAACTTCTACAGAAACAACACAACATCCCAGGACAGTCCTGGCACTGCAAACATGTTTTCCCTCTGCAGTTTGCAGTAACAGTCAAGGAGCATCCAAACTGTTGCAAAGCAAAGCTTGTTTAAAGGATGGGTTTAGTGCCGGTGAGCTTCCAAGGACTCCTCCTTTGAAGCAGCCTATGCAGGGGGACTGTGAAGTGTCCCTGTACCCTCCGAGTTTCAGACAGAGCTGGGAAAACATGTAACCCTCCGCTCACCGTCCCCAAGAGCAGACAAGACGCCGTCCCCCTTTCCCGGAGCTGGGGGATGGAAAGGAGGCTGCAATGGCAGTGATGGGTGGGTTTGTGGCCGTCCCATTTCCAGCAGTCTCTGCCTTCCCCCACTGGCCTCGTGTGTGCTCTGCAGCTTCTCCCCGTGAGAATACCCTCTGCCCCTGTGCAGAATTCAGGAGTAATGCACAGTGTCTCCCCTTCCCAGAAATCAGGCTGTGTGAGTGTGTTTGCATATGTGCACATGCCAAGTTTTAGCCCAAAGAGAGTTTTATAGCTGACTTACAACCCACTGAAATAATTTCATTATGGAAGCAGTGACATAACTTGACAGTAATGCACCCGCACCACTCCAGTGCCGGGGGTTTATAGGGCGTTTACGAGGTGTGTGTGTAGGAGGTGACATCCCCAGCACACGCAGAGCTGGCAGTGTGTGGCTGGAACCCTTCCAGCGAGGGGCTGGTGGCCCCAGGGTGTCTGACAGCACTGTGGAGGTGGCTCCTCACACAGCAGACCTGGGAAAGGGACAAGGACATGAGTTCAAATAGCTCACGGCAATGGTTGGCAGGAGCTCCTGAGAAATTCTTCTCCTTAGTTCTGATGGGCAACAACAAAACAAATTTGGTGGGTGCAGCTATTGATCATCTTCAGGTGAGCTCAAAGCAGAACTCTTCCTCCAACCCCTGCTGGAGATTATCTGCTCTGTAGTGCAGCCCACTGGCCTCAGAGCCTTGTAGCAGTGTGTTTCTGCTGCCACGGGACATGAAATGAAATGTCCTGGCTGGTGCAGTTGTGTTTGAGGGAGCTGGGACACCTCTGAACAGCCAGGACACTCAGGAGCATCACTGGGGACCAAGTATTAATTAGAATGTAAAATTTCATCTGCAGTCATCTTGCATTACTGCTGTTAAGAGGACAAGTCTTCCATTGCCCTGTGATTTCTGATGTGCAGAGTCATGGCTAAAGCTGGGCTGGAGACAAGAAAGAGGAATTTTGGCCAACTGGCCACTAATTCGTGTGTGAGTGGTATTCAGCACCCAATTTGCTTTGCAGAACCAGTAAAGGTGAGAGGCTATTGTAAACCTGAAAAAACATGTTTGTGCTACAGCACTTGATTCCAAAATTGTCCTAGAAAAGAACAAACACACCTTTGTAAAAAAAATTGTGTGGCTTCTATTGCCCATCCCTCTACTGTGTGAGAAGCTGCCTGGAGAGCAATATTTGTTCAGCTGATGTTCTGAAGGGATTGATTCGGAAGCTATGACAAAAATGCAGAATGAGCAAAAGACCAGCTTCAGTTTATAGAGTCAGGCATCACAAAAGCTGGAAAAGATCTCCAAGGTAAATGAGTCCAGTCTTTGACCTGGTATCTGCACTTAGCTGATCTGCAGGGATCTCTGTGATGCCATTTTTAGTGAGTCACCTATGGAGTTTATGGGGTGAGCACAGGAAACAGAGCCCAGATTTGACACATGAACAAAATATGTGGGATTTCCAACTCCCCACAGCCCTCGGGTCACCTGTGCAGCTGCTCACCTCTTGCCTGGCACCAGCTGCTGTGAGCACCACAGAGACACAGGATTTTAGCCTCCAAAGACCTCTGTGGTTTGACTCCCTCATCTGTGTGTCACAGGGCCCAGAAGATCAGCTCTCTGCTGCAGGGAGCAGGCAATTCATCTATTTAGCACTTTTCTGGCAGTGCAAGAGGTAAGAATGGGAGAGGTGGACAGCAAAGTCCAGCTTCATCATTTCTGGTAAGATCAGATGAAAATACTGAGGAGTTATTTTAACGTGAGAATAGGGAATAGTTTTAATATTCAATATGATTTATTTACAACAAATTCTAAGTAGATTTGCTGTATATACACCGTGTTTCTTTCCCCAGATGATCATTTATCCACATAACATTGCAAACCAACAATTAGAGCAGCATTCCCTGTGCTCTGATAATACTCTCTGGTGTTCCCAGGCTCAGGCTGCTCAAGTGAACGATGCATGGGCTGTGCAGCAGCTGAGCGTGGCTGTAACAGCATCGGGGAATCACAAAGCTTCATGCAGGAAAGCCTGGGGCTCCTGTGCCAATGGAGTTTCAGGGCAAAACTTGTAGTAAGCTGGTGTTTTCTTGCTTCCAGTCTTTTCCTCCTGGCTCTTAGATAGTGGCCAGAGGATGAGGTTGGTTGTGGCCTGGTTTATCTGCAGTTGCAAAGCAATGCATCACTCTGCAGTCCTGTGAGGGAAGCCTTTGGTATCTTTCCAGTCTTTAGCTTTCCTCAATTATTCATCTGAGGGTTGCTTAATTGCTAAGTCTCCTACTTTTAGATAATATGGGGAGGCATGAAGGAATGCTGTTCAGACACAAACTGGTCCCTTCTCAGCTTCAAAGGGCAAATAGAAATTCTCTCCCTGTTCTGTCTCTCGGGCTGCGGTGACACTGATGGCTCTTGCTGAGCTCTTGCCAAGGCTGCAGCCAGGGCTCAGCCCTTTCCCATCTCCTCCTGGGCAGCAGGAGCACTCTGGGACTGGTTGTGAGAGCTGTGTCCTGAGAGGAGTGCAGGCAATGTGTGCAGGAGGAACCTGTGGTGGATTCTGTGTGTCATATTTCAGCAGACATTGACTGCAGCCTGCTGCAGAGTGAGACAGTTCCTGGTGTCTGTGTAACCAGGTACTTGGTCGGATGTTAAGAAGAAATTCCTCCCTGTGAGGGTGGCTGGCCCTGGCACAGGGTGCCCAGAGCAGCTGTGGCTGCCCCTGGATCCCTGGCAGTGCCCAAGGCCAGGCTGGACACTGGGGCTTGGAGCAGCCTGGGACAGTGGGAGGTGTCCCTGCCATGGCAGGGGTGGCACTGGGTGGGCTTTGAGGTCCCTCCAGCCCAAACCAGTCTGGGATTCTGTGATTCTTCTGTCTTTATTTTCACTTGTGAATTGATTCCAAGTCTACAGTGGTTTCAATGCCTGAAACCACTCACTGGGGCTGCTCCATCCCTGTGTGCACCTGGAGGAGGAGATGGTGAGCACGCAGCTTACAGTCCTGCTGCCCTTTCTCCCAAAACTATAAACACCAGGCTTTTCTCAAGTTTTCTACTTTCATTCCACTCTCACCCCTCAAAATTTTGCCTATTTGTCAGTCCTTGAATAAGCCCCATTTCTCTCTGGCATGGTGGGAATGTGCAGGATTTCTGCTGGGTGCCTTGATGCCTATAGGTTTTGGGGTCAATGAGCTTATGCAGAGCTGTGCTCATGCTGGAAGATAAACCTTGTCTTTAAAGAGTCTGGAAGAGCAGTAAGGAGGATTTTAAGTTCCTCACAGCAGAAGCTGTGTCCACTTGGCACCTACAGCCATTCAAGGCAGACTGTGAAGTCTCCCGAACAGTTTTGATGATGCAGTGTTAAAACAACTTTCTGCCAGTGCTGGTAAACTGCCATGGCTTGGCTGAACTACCTATAGCTAAAGAACCACATATGAATTTGCATTTTCAGAGGGAACTTCCTGTGAAGTTTGAATGCGCTTTTTTAGTGACAGCAGCCTATTCAACACTGCCTTGGCTCACCTGAAGCCCTCTTGGCTTTCACTGAGTGTCCACGTTCACATGGTGGCTGTTGAATTGTCAGAGAAGCTGTTCCTGGTTTTCCAAGAAACTGTTCTGAATTCTCCACTAAATGCTAAGCAGAGCTCTGTTGTGCTACCATTTTTGGTGAGATTTCAAATGGTTTATTTTTGTGCTATGCTGAATTTTAATAATTGCTATAAGTATGCTATAGTCAAAATGAGGGAGAAAGAAACCCAATTGTTAAACTAGACTGCTGTGACTGGAATCTACAGCTGAGATATTAAAGCCCAACTGTCATTCTTAACAATTAACTTCACCCGCTGGCAATATTGGAAGAGAAAATGAACATTATTAATGAGATAACTGATCATTATTTCTTTTTCCTCCCACCATTAGAACAATATTTTGCAGTTTATCAACGAAGAATAATTTACATCATACACACTGCGTGCTTTCAGCAGTACTTTGCTATCTCCTGCTTTCCCAACACCACTTTTATGGAATTAATGCTTTTTTCCGATTTTCCTTTGCTGCCTTGGCCTGTATATGGCCTGAGGGAGCCAGTACAGGCTGCAAATGTTACCTAAAATGCCCAGTTTGCACCTGAACCCCAGAGGAATGATCCACATCCCCACTGACAGGGACCTATTTGTGAGGACTTTCTGAGCACTCTGAAGCTTCTGATTCAGCTTCTCACTCAGCACAGCTCCTCCTCCTGCTGCAGCCGAAACCTTGGCATTGTGGAAGAGTAAATGCCCCTCAGGCCCAGTGGGTTGGGCGACAGTTCTCTGCACAGTAAGGCACCTGCCCACCCTGAAAGGTGTGCTGCTATCACCTGGAAAGACCCACCTTTGTTGGAGAAGCTTCATGACCAAGACTTTCCCCAAATTATTTCAGAAACCTGGTGTCTTTCAGTGATAAATGTTTTTGTAGACAGGATGGATAGGTTCTGCTTAAGCTGTGCCCTCAGTCACACGTGGGAGCAACGTCACAGGCTGTGCCACCCAACCAAGCCCAGCAGGCTGGGAGGAGAGCCCAGGGACAGCAGGAAGCTGAGAGAAGGCCCTGCTCTAGAACTGAGGGAGTTCCACCAGAAGCAAAGATGGCAACTTGAAGAGATGCCCACTGTGCTCAAAGTTTGTCTGAGAAGACTAAGAGGGGAGCTTGTCAAAAATCCCAGGAAATACCTGGGAAAAGGTTTTATGTATGTTGGTTGTGACCAGGTACAAAGCTCCTGCGGGAAAAGAGCCTCTGCAGCAGGCTGGCTGGCTGAAGGGGTCTTACTTCTTTCTAGAATAAAGATTACCACTGAAATGCAATTTTATTTTTATTGTATGAGGGGAAAATATTTTCCAGACCTCTAAAACCAGTTTCAAAAATACAGATGTGTTGTGGAAAAAGTAATGAAACATACGGGGATTTCTCTCTACAAGAGATATTTCTAAATATTTCTAAAAATGCAAAGTGAAGCCAAAATGAGGTCATTTTTTGGATTCTAAAACTACTTAGAAAAATCTTAAACTACTATAGGAATTGGGAAGAAATATTTGGGGATGTGTCTCTACAGAAAAACGATTTTGAAATATTTCTACAAATTTCTAATATTTAAAAGTGAAAAATTAGGCAAATGGGGTTGCTTTTTCTCAGGAGCCCCATGCTGCTGCCTGCCCCCTGGGCTCCCCCAGCCCTCGGGACCCCGCCGCTGGTCACAGCAGCCCCTGCCTGGCTCCTGCCTGCCCACACCGTGGGCATCCACGGCTGCTCCTGGCCATGGAGCTCAGCCAGTGCTGCTGCCGGCCGGGCTGTGCTGCTGCTGCCACCCAAACACTGGGGTGACGGCACCTTCCCTTTAGTGCAACAAAAGAAAGGGCCATCACCTAGCCTGGCAGAGAGCAGGGTTAACTTCATTGCTGTTTAGAGGGCAGGCCCAGGGGGCTCAGGGGCAGAGGAAGGGACATGTTGGTCTCAGGAGGGGCTGGAGGGTGCTGGGCTGCTGCTGGGGTCTATAGAAGGAGTCGGGACGGGACAGAGGAGAATCAAAAAAGAAATTAAAGTAGCCTGGGGATATACATGGGGAGAGGAGGTGGCAGTGCGATCTCCAGGCGAATAGGAGATTTCATTGTTGATTGCTGTTCTGGAGTCTTCAGCTCAAAACTCTTGACAGGGATGCCCAGGACCTTCTTACTGCTGGAGGAGCTGCTCCCGCTGTTTGGGTGTGAGGTGCAGCCACCGTCTTACACCTCTTGTCCAGAGGTGGAACTGTGGAAAGAAGAGGTGGCTGAGGCCCCAGCTGCCAGTGGCACACAGGGAGCCTCCTGCACAGCAGGGCCCAGAGCTGGCAAGGCTCCCCAGCACGGCTGGAGCTGCTGGCACAGCTTGGCCCAGCTGCACAGCTGCCCCTCAAGGCCCCGGCGAGCAGGGCACGGCTCTGGGCAGGCTCCCTGGCCAGGAGTGGGCCCCAGAGCGCCTCTGCCTTTCAAGGGCAATCTCGTCCCTGCTCTTTCTCTCTGCTCTTTCTCCTCCCCACCGTGCTTTGCCTCTGCCCTGTGCCCCTGGGGCTGCTCTTGGCCAGGCAGCCTCAGTGGGAGCCAGCACTGGCTGCAGCCCCAGCGGGCCCCCCAGGACAAGGCCCAGCAATGAGGAGGCCAATGAAAGCTCTGGGCAGCAGCAGAACCCTCAGTAGAGTTCTTTGGACAATCATGGACTGGCCACACCTACACTGCAGCCTCACTGGGAATGTTTCCTATGTAAGCAGACTTTCAAAAGAAGCTGTTTGAGGGAAAGGTGAACTAAACACTCACCCTTTTCTCTTCCAGCAAGTCCAAATTTGGACAGAGCAATAGATGAAGATCAGCTCCAAGACAAGCAGGCCTGCCAGTAACCCTAGCCAGAAGCCTGTTCCCTGACAGAAACCCCTTCCAAGGGCCTTCTGGGCATCAGAAAATTGTGCTGTGGTTCCAGCTGCACCTGTGGGAGCAATGTGGAGTGTCAGCCCATGCTGTGCTGCACTGCTGAGCAGGCAGTACGGTGGATGCGGGCAGGACGTTCTCCGTTTCCCCCAGAGCTGGGGCCTGCAGGCACCTTGCCGCCCCTTGGCACAGGCTGTGCCACCCAACAAAGCCCAGCAGGCCGGGAGGAGAGCCCGGGGGCGGCGCAGCTGCTTGGGCAGTGGCTGCTTGGAGGGACACGGGCCAAAGCCATCCCTGAGCAGCCACTGCCAGCCCTGGCCCTCCCTGCCCCGTGACAGCTCCCCCAGCCCCAGGGCAGAGAGTCAGGCCCTGTCAGGAGCCAGTGCAGGCCCTGCCCAGTTGGGAGCCAAGGCTGGCTCTGGCCCTGGGCTCACGGCAGGGCTCCCGCTCGGGCTGCTCCTGTGCCTTGGGCCTCTGGGCACTCAGGGCCAGCTCCAGAGCAGCTGCAGCGGGAGGGACGTTGGTGCACGAGTCCCCTTTCCCCGGGGCTGTGAACGAGCTCCAGAGGCACCTCCAGCTTTGGCTGCGGTTAGGCCGTGCAAGGGCAGGCCCCAGTGGAAGAGCTGCAGCCACCCAGCCCTGCTGAGCCCGGCACAGCATTTACCTTCTGAGCCTGTGCCCGTGCCCATGCCTGTGTTTGGTTTGGCCTTCCTTCCTGCAGCAGGGGCTGTCAATCGGCCTCTGCTTTGTTGCGGAAACACCTCCTTCTGTCCTGCCTTTTGGCCCATCACTGGAGAAACAAAAATTACACCTTAACAGATGGAACGATTCTCCATTACTTAGATGGCATCTTCAGGACGTCATGCTTATGTAAAATCGGGTAAACTCAACAAATCATCTGGTCTTTTTCAGCTGGGCCAGGGCCCACCCTCCTCCAAACAGCTGCCAGTGCTGAGCAGAAGTTGTGAGTGGATCGTGCAGGGCGAGGGAACACACGTGCATGGCTCTGTCCTGGCACCTGCAGCGATGCCCCCTTGGCCGAGCTTTGGGCTCTGAGCTGGCAGCTCTCCCAGGGGAAAGGCCTTGACCTACCCTCACCATCTCCCAGAGGCTCAATCCTGAACGTGGGCTGGGAAGCCAGATCACCTTTAGCAACAGACTCAGCTGCAACGAAAGCAGGACACAACAGCTTCAATGGCACTGCTGAAGATTCTCCTTCAGGCCCGAGTGGCAGTGAGGGCACCTGGGTGATTGGTGCCATCCAAGGCACTTCCTTGGCTCTGCCTTCCACTCAGGAGCAGGGCCAGGGGGACCTCGTGCCTGCAGTGGCCCCACACTGGGATGGAAGGAGCCCCATGTGGGGTAGTTGGGGCAGAAAGGACTCCCTGGAGCTGCTGCAGCTCCAAACCCAGCCCCAGGCAGGGCCAGGGCTTGGCAGTGGCAGCAGGAGCAGCTCAGGCTCCCTGGGGGCAGCAAAGGAGCTGAGAAAGGCTCAGCCCTGGGGCACAGCCCCGGGCCTGGCCCCTGCCCTCTCTGCTCTTCTCTGTGACTGCACAGAGCACACAGAAGGACACAGTGGCATTGCACACGGGAGGAGGATGGACAGCTAAATGCCCCTTCCTCCCACTGACAGCGATCCTGTGGGATCACTCAGGGCTCCAGAAGGGAGCAGGGCAAGGTTTCCAGAACTGATCAACCTTCAGTGAAATTTAAGGGAACTGGCTCATGAGTAAACTTGCCACACAGCCACGGATTATTCTGTCAGGAAAGGTACATTCAGAACATGCCTCCAACATCTGGCAAAATCTTCAAAGTACCATTCACCAGCATTTCCAACTACTCCAAGTCATGATCCCAGTCGAGAAGGGATCACAGATCCTACAGAACCATTTCCATGGTGTGCTGGGATCCCCTTCTCCCTTGGGGAATTGGGCACCACAAGGGGGTGGGGTAAGGCTGTGGGAGCCTGTGCCTCCTGGTCACTCTCCATGCTCTTTGCAGGCCCTGTGCAACATCCCTGGAGGGGCAGCTGCAGCAGCCCAGGGCCCTGGGGCTCGCTCCCTCCCACGCAGGAAACCCTGGCTAAATGCTTGGGGAAATCTGCAGTGCCACAGCTGTCGCTCCCAACCTCCGTCCTTCCCTCCTGCTTGCCCACCTGCCCATGGAACAGCTCCCACAGCCCATGGGCACATGGCCAGGCCCTCTCAGGACACACTGGAGCCTTGCTCTCCCCCTCTGCCCTTTCCCCACCATGGGCACCCCGTGCAGCCGCTCCCAGGTTTCGGGACATGTCTCCCACGGTGGGAGCCCAGCAGGACAGCTCAGTACCCGAGTGCCCTGAGCCTGCTCGGGACAATTCCTCTGGGCTGTGCCCATCTTATCCGGGCTGTGTCCACAGTGCCAAGCAGCAGAGGGCAGCTCAAGCCTCAGCAGGGCTCAGGCCCAGAGGCACAGCAATTACCTCCTGTGGCTGTGCCTGGCATCGCTTCCCTTCCTGCAGGAAATGCCACCTTCCATAGAGCCTCTCTGTCCATCCCTTGAGAAAGGAAGAGGCACAGCTGGATCAGATGGAATCATTGCATATCCAGGAGGTGGCCTCTTAAGGAGGTAATACTTCTCCAAAACATGGGTAATGATCAGGAAAATCCTGATCCCCCCAGGCCTTTGGGGTTGGCTATGGCCCTCCCTCTACCAAGCAGCCACACCTCAGGATGTGCCTGGGGACTGGGAAAATGCAGGGGATCCCTGGTGAGTTTGGGCTGCGTGGCAGCTGATGCCCAATGCCTTCCTGCAGAGGCTGGGGAGAAGCTGCAGCCAGGCCAGGCTGGGAAACAGCCCTGCAGGGTGTTGAAGCAGCAGCAGGGCAGCGAGGGTGCCATGGATCCCTTCCCGCTGTTCTGGGCGCGGCGTCCAGACGTGCAGCCAGAGCCCTCGGCTGCTGAGCCCCAGGACAAGGCTGAGGGAAATGCTCTCACCATTCCCTTTCAGCAGTTCTGTCACTATTGGTTTCAAGATGTTGTTTGGCTCATGTGGTTTCTTGTGTCCTGGGGCTTTGTTCTTCCCTCTCAGAGGACCTTAACAGAAAGTAGTTCCATTTCCTAGGAATGGATGCCACAGAAGCAGGGCTCAGCCTGTGGGGTCAGCAGGGACAACACTACTCACCCCAGCGATTGGAGCCAGGCTTCTTTGTAGGAATCAGCAAAGGGGCAGGATAAATCCTCCCTACAGACACATCTGTAACACAACAGCCACAGTAGGTGGATAACCTGGTTGCTGTGAAGTTGTCAACAATTATTACTGTGTAGGACAGTGAGAACATACCTGAAGGAGGCTCCAAAGGCTTCAACACTTTTCTCAACCAATCTAATGGGGAAGCCTTTCGAGCAACCTCATCTAGAACGGAGCAGAGATGAGAACATTTTTCAGGGTGTGTTGGGATCCCCTTCTGCTTTGGGCATTGGCACTGCAAGGGGGTCAGGTAAGGCCGTGGGAGCCAGGGGTGAATGGGCAAGGCCAAACTGCACAAGGGCCTGGAGAGCTCTGGGCAGGCTCCTGGTCACTGCACCCTCTTTGCATGCCCTGTGCAACATCCATGGTGGGGCGGCTGAAGCAACCCAGGGCCCTGGGAGCTCTCACTTCCACAGCTGCAGCTCTTGCTAAATCCCTGGGGAAAACTGCAGCAGGCAGTGCCACAGCTATTCCTGTGTCCCCCTCCATCCCTCCTGCCCCTTCTCCTTCCCTTTCTACCTACTTCTATCTCTCCAACCATCTTTCCCCTGGGACAAATCCCCCAGCACAGGGGCACATGACCAGGCCCTCTCAGGACACACTGGAGCCTTGATCTCCCCCTCTGCCCTTTCCCCACCATGGGCACCCCCTGCAGCCGCTCCCAGGTTTCGGGATGTGTCTCCCATGGAGGGAGCCCAGCAGGACAGCTCAGTACCCGAGTGCCCTGAGCCTGCTCGGGACAATTCCTCTGGGCTGTGCCCGTCTTGTCCGGGCTGTGACCGCAGTGCCAAGCAGCAGAGAGGGCAGCTCAAGCCTCAGCAGGGCTCAGGCCCAGAGGCACAGCAATTACCTCCTGTGGCTGTGCCTGGCATCGCCTCCCTTCCTGCAGAAGAGGCTGTCCATGAGCCACTGGTTCCTCCAGGAAATGCTTCCTTTTGCACAGCCTCTCCATCTGCTTCTGGAGAAAAGAGAGAGCTGGATCATATTGGACTGTTCCCCATTGGAGAGGTGGCATCTTCAGGAGGCAATGCCTCTCAAAGACATGGTTAAGATTTAAGAAATCCCTTTCAACTTTTTGGGTAGGGCAGGGCTCTCCCTTCTCCATATAGGTGCCCCTTCTGATTTGCCTGGAGATGGGAAATTGCAGGGCATCTCATGCCTGTGGTGCGGTTTGGGCTGCCTGTCAGCTGATGCCCAATGCCTTCCTGCAGAGGCTGGGGAGAAGCTGCAGCCAGACCAGGCTGGGAAACTGCCCTGCAGGGCATGGAAGCAGCAGCGGGGCAGTGAGGCTGCCATGGATCCCTTCCTGCTGTGCCAGGCTCGGCGTGTCCAGATGTGCAGCCAAAGCCTCGGCTGCTGAGCCCCAGGTGAAGGCTGAGGGAATGCACCCACCTTGTCCTGCCTGCTGCATTTCCTTCAGCATTTCCCTCATGTGTTCAGGTGGCTCATGGGGTTTCTTCTGTCCTGTAGCTTCGTTCTTTCCCCTTGGAGGACCTTGGAGCAACACGGTTCCATTTCCCATGAATGGACGCCCCAAAAGCAGGGCTCAGCCTGTGGGGTCAGCAGGGACACACTACTCACCCCTGCGACGGGAACCTGGCTTCTGTGTAGGGACAGGAAAAGTCCTCCCTGCAGACACATCTGTAACACATCAGCCACTGAAGCTTCTGCCATCTCTGCTCAGCTGCAGGGGCACCACTGAGCCGCAGGAGCAGTGAGGGGATCGCTGGCTCTGTCCTGGCACCTGCAGCGATGCCCCCCTGGCCGAGCTTTGGGCTCTCAGCTGGCAGCTCTCCCAGGGGAAAGGCCTTGACTTACCCTCACCATCTCCCAGAGGCTCAGTCGTGGATGTGGTTTGGGAAGCCAGATCACCTGCATCAACAGGTTCAGCTGCAAAGAACGGCAGGACAGAACATCACCCGTGGCAGTGTAGCAGATCCTCAGGCTGCAGGCAAGGCTCAGCCCTGGGGCACAGCCCTGGGCCTGGCCCCTGCCCGTTCTACTCTTCTCTGGGACTGCACAGAGAACACGGAAGGACACAGTGGCATTGCACATGGGAGGAGGATGGACAGATAAACGCTCCTTCCTCTCACTAACAGCAATCCTGTGGGATCCCTCGGTGCTCCACAAAGGAGCGGGGCAAAGTTTACAGAATTCTTCAGCCCTGACCTAACGTTAACGAAAATGGCCGATGGGTGAGCTCTTGCCACATGGACACTGATTATTTTGCCAGTAAAAAGGGAAATTCAGAACTTGCCTCTGGCATTCCCCAAGACATTCAAAGTGTCATTCACCTGGACTTCCAAATCTTCCAAGGCGTGATCTAAATCTAGAATGGAGCAAAGACCTGAACCATTTCCTTTGTGTGCTGGGAACCCCTTCTGCCTTTGGGAACAGGGCATTGCAAGGGGGTTGGTTAAGGCTACGGGAGCCAGGTGTGAATGGACAAGGCCAAACTGCCCAGGGGCCTCGGGAGCTCTGGGCAGGCTCCTGGTCACTCTGCACCCTCTTTGCAGGCCCTGTGACACATCCCTGGAGAGGAATCTTGGGCTACCCAGGGCCCTGGGGGCTCTCTCCCTCCCCCAGAGGAAACCTGGGAAAAACCATCCCCAGCGCTTCCCGGGGAGCAGGGAGCGCTGTCCCGGGAAAGGGGAGACAGGCTGCTGGCTCACGTGCTCGCCACCCTTGCAGCGGAGCAGCCTGGGCAGCCCTGGCAGGCAGGGCCACGGCCAGGAGGAGCAGGAGGAAGAGGCGCAGAGCAAGGGCCATGGTGCCTTGCCCTCTGCCAGTCCCGCAGCTCTTGCTGCCACCGCTGTCCTGACACCGCTGTCCCAATGTCAGCACCACTGCTGCCGCCGCCGCTGCTGCTGCCGCAACAGTTGTGCTCAAGCACTGACTGCTCGCTCCTTGTGCTGCTGTGCAACCACCGGGTCTGGCACCTCTGTGACCTCAGAGCCTGCTGTGACCTCAGCCTGCTGTGACCCCTGTGCCTGCTGTGACGTCATGGCCTCAGCTGTACCCCCAGAGTGTGCCCCCATCTGTACAAATGGACTGCCTTGATTGTTTTTGTGTATCCCAGGTCCATTGCTCAGCAAAACCTTAATTGTCACCTGCTGACATTGTGGGTCAGACTGTGTCCATGGAGGTGCTCTTGATGGCTTCCCTCTTTTCCTGGGCTTGCTACTGGAGGAGGTCCAGGCCCAGATGATGCCAGGGAAGGCAATGTGCCCTCAGCCCAGGGACGCTCAGCATGGGCTCCCCCAGGCCTCGGGACCCCGCCGCTGGTCACAGCAGCCCCTGCCTGGCTCCTGCCTGCCCACACCGTGGGCATCCACAGCTGCTCCTGGGCATGGAGCTGAGCCAGTGCGGCTGCCAGGTGGGCTTTGCTGCTGCTGCCACCCGGACACTGGGGTGACAGCTCCATCTCTTTATTGCAACAGAAATGCTGGGCCAAGCTCTGCCCACCTTCAGTAGGGGCCAGAGATCAGGGCCAGTGCCTTCAGGGGGAGAGGACCTTGTTTGGGTGCTGGCAGCACCTGCACAGCAACAAGTTGGCAAAGTAACTGTGGCAGGGGCATCGGGCATGGGCATGGCGATGGGGAATGTCTGGTACAGGTGTCCCAGAGCGAGGCGTTTGGCCGCTCCTGTGAAGCTGCAGACGGACGCCTGTTGAGACAGGAGGTTGCTGAGCTCCCAGTTTCACCTGGCACACAGGGACCCTCCTGCACAGCAGGAGATTCCCGCTGTGCTCAAAGTTTGCCTCTGAAGACTGAGAGGTGAGCTTCTCAGAAATCCCAGAAAATATCAGGGAAAAGGTTTTAGGTTGGTTGTTGTCGCTTGGTAAAATGTCCAGTGGGAAAAGAGCCTCTCCAGTATGCTGGGTGCCTTGTGATGACTTAGTTCTTCTTAGAGTAAAGATCACCAATTAAATTCAGTTTTATTTTTTATTCTACAAGTAATAAAGTGTTCTACCTTCTTCAGAATTCTATAACTACTTTGAAAAATCCTGAACTCCTGTGGGAAAAGGGAAGAAATATATGGGGATTTTTTTCTCCAAAAACTGTTTCTGAATATTTTGAATAATTTCTGCTATGTAAAAATGTAAAATGAAGACAAAATAGGGTTGCTTTTTCTCAGGAGCCCCATGCCCAGCTGCTGTCTGCCCAGCCCTGGCTGTGCCCAGACAAGCAGCTCCGCCAACACTGGTGGTAGCACCCAGACACCTGAGCTGAAGGCCAAAGATGTTGGTGGACTCAGGCCCTTCCCTGGCAGGAGGGCTGCACCTCCTGGCCTGGCTGGACACCAGGGCCAGCACCTTTGGGGACAGAGGGTCCTGTTCTGGGTGGTGAAGGCAACAGCATGTCCCCAGCAACAAGCTGGTAATGCAGCTGTGGGGAAGGCACAATGGACACTGGCACAGAGATGCAAGATGACAAGTCCAGTTGATTCTAGAAGTGTAAAAATATTCAAAGTTATTCTGAATTCTAAAACTACTTTGAAAAATCCTTACCAACTATGGAAAAAGGGGGCAAATTTTTGACGATTTCTTTATTAGGAAAAAAATAAACCCTACCTATTTCTAAAGGTTTCTAATTAATAAAATGAAGAACTGAGCCAAAATGTGGTGTCTCAGGAGCCCCATGTTCGGCCACCGCCTGCCCACCCATGGCTGTGCTCAGACAAGCAGCTCAGCCTGTGCTGGTGGTAGCTCACAGACACATGAGCTGAAGCCCAAAGACGTTGCTGTACTCAGACCCTTCCCTGTCTGGAGGGCTGCACCTCCTGGCCTGGCTGTAGAGCAGAGCCAGCCCCACTGGAGACAGAGGGTCCTGTTCTTGGTGGTGATGGCAACAGCATGACCCCAGCAACAAACTGGTATTGCAGCCATGGCAGGGACAACGGACACTAGCACAGGAATGAGAGATGAAAGGTCCAGTTCTCCCTGGCTGAGTTATTTGGCCGGTCTTGTGAAGCTGCAGAGGCGCTCCTGTGGAGAGAGGAGGCGGCTGAGGCCCCAGCTGCCAGTGGCACACAGGGAGCCTCCTGCACAGCAGGGCCCAGAGCTGGCAAGGCTCCCCAGCACGGCTGGAGCTGCTGGCACAGCTTGGCCCAGCTGCACAGCTGCCGCTCAAGGCCCCGGCCAGCAGGGCACGGCTCTGGGCAGGCTCCCTGGCAAGGAGTGGGCCCCAGAGCACCTCTGCCTTTCAAGGGCAATCTTGTCCCTGCTCTTTCTCCTCCCCACATTGCTCTGCCTCTGCCCTGTGCCCCTGGGGCTGCTCTTGGCCAGGCAGCCTCAGTGGGAGCCAGCACTGGCTGCAGCCCTAGCAGGCCCCCCAGGACAAGGCCAAGCAATGAGGAGGCCAATGAAAGCTCTGGGCAGCAGCAGACCCCTCAGCAGAGTTCTTTGGACAATCATGGACTGGCCACACCTACACTACAGCCTCACTGGGAATGTTTCCTATGTACAGTAGACTTTCAAAAGAAGCTGTTTGAGGGAAAGGTGAACTAAACTCTCACTGTCTTAAGTCCAAATTCGGACAGAGCAATAGATGAAGA
>NW_026992483.1:0-67728 GCF_028769735.1 Zonotrichia leucophrys gambelii | reverse complement strand
TTCGAAAGGGGGGCGCGGGGGGGGCCCCATGCCCCAGTTAAAACCCAGTTCTTTCCCAGTTTTTTCCCAAAAACCACCCAGTCCACCCCAGTCCACCCAGTCCACCAGTTCACTCCCATTCATCCCAGTCCATTCCAGTTCACTCCCAGTCCCCCCAGCCCATCCCAGCCCCTTTCCCAGTCCATCCCAGTTCACCCCCATTCACTCCCGCCATCCCAGTCCCCCCATCCCCCCCGCCCTCCCACCCCCCCCCAGCCACCCATTCTTTCCCAGTTCATCCCAGCCCCCCCCCCGTCCCCCCCATCCATCCCAGTCCATCCCACCCACCCATCCCTCCCATCCTCCCATTCATTCCCATCCATCCAGCCATCCCAGTTATTCCCACCCCCCCAGTCCCCCGTCCCCTCCCAGTTCATTCCTCCACCCCAGTCCACCCCAGTCCATCCCAGTCCCTCCCGCCCCCCCCCAGTCCATCCCAGTTCTTTCCCATTCACCCCCAGTCCCCCCCATCCCCCCCATCCATCCCACCCCATCCAGTCCACCACCCCATCCAGCCCCCTCCCAGTCCACCCCAGCCCTCCCATCCTCCCAGTCCATCCCTTCCATCCCAGTCCATCCCATCCCTCCCAGTCCACCAGCCCCCATCCCAGCCCCCCATCCACCCCAGTCCATCCCGTCCCCCCCAGCCCCTCCCACCCTCCCAGTCCCATCCCGTTAAACCCACCATCCCTTTAACCCAGTCCCCTCCCATCCATCCCAGTTCATCCCGTCCACCCGTCCCTCCCAGTCCACCCAGTCCCTCCCAGTCCATCCCAGTCCCTCCCAGTCCCTCCCAGTCCATTCCCAGTTCATTCCCAGTTCATTCCCAGTTCCCTCCCAGTATCCCCGGGCTGGGGGCGGGGCCATGGGGGCGCTGCCGCTGCCCCTCCCCCTCCTGCTGCTGGCCGGGGTGACCCCGCGGGGGACGGAGGGGACGGCGCCGGACCTGGGTGAGTGACACCAAAAATGTCACCGAATGTCACCAAATGTCACCAAATGTCACCAAATCCCCTCAATGTCCCCAAATGTTCCCGATGTCCCCAATCCCCCCAGTGTCCCCTCAGTGTCCCCTGTCTGTCCCCAATGTGTCCCCAATGTCCCCAATGCCCTCAATCCCCCCAATGTCCAAACTGTCCCCTCAATGTCCCCAATGACCCCCAATGACCCTCAGTGTCCCCTGTCTGTCCCCAGTGTCCCCATTGTCCCCAATGTCCCCAATGTCCCCTCAATCCCCCCAATGTCCCTGCTGTCCCCTCGCTGTCCCCAATGTCCCCAATGTCCCCAATGTCCCCTGTTGTCCCTGCTGTCCCCACTGTCCCCTCAATATCCCCAATGTCCTCAATGTCCCCCCTATGTCCCCCCAATGTCCCCTCAATGTCCCCCCAATGTCCCCCCAAATGTCCCCAATGTCCCCTGTGTGTCCCCAATGCCCCCAATGCCCCCAATGTCCCCAATGTCCCCAATGTCCCCTGTGTGTCCCCAATGCCCCCAATGCCCCCAATGTCCCCTCAATGTCCCCAATGTCCCCTCGCTGTCCCCAATGTCCCCAATGTCCCCAATGTCCCCTCAATGTCCCCAATGTCCCCTCATTGTCCCTGCTGTCCCTGCTGTCCCCTCGTTGTCCCCGCTGTCCCCCAATGCCCCCAATGTCCCCAATGTCCCCATTGTCCCCGCTGTCCCCAATGCCCCCAATGTCCCCAATGTCCCCAATGCCCCCAATGTCCCCTCAATGTCCCCAACGCCCCCAATGTCCCCAATGTCCCCAATGTCCCCACTGTCCCCAATGTCCCCATTGTCCCCAGGCCGCTGCCGCTTCGCCCTGGGCATGCAGGACGGTTCCATCCCCGACTTTCGCCTCTCGGCCTCCAGCGCCTGGTCCGACTCCACCGCCGCCCGCCACGGCCGGTACGCACCAGTATAAACCAGTAGGGACCAGTAGGGACCAGTATAAACCAGTATGGACCAGTAGGAACCAGTAGGGACCAGTAGGGACCGGTATAAACCAGTATAAACCAGTATGGACCAGTATGGACCAGTATAAACCAGTAGGGACCAGTAGGGACCAGTATAAACCAGTATAAACCAGTAGGGACCAGTAGGGACCAGTAGGGACCAGTATAAACCAGTATAAACCAGTAGGGACCAGTAGGGACCGGTATAAACCAGTATAAACCAGTATAGACCAGTATGGAGCAGTATAAACCAGTAGGAACCAGTAGGGACCAGTATGGATGGCCATATACCAGTAGGGACCAGTATGGACCAGTACAGACAAGTATAAACCAGTATTGACCAGTATAAACCAGTATAAACCAGTATGGACCAGTAAGGACTGGTACAGACCGGTATAAACCAGTATAAACCAGTATGGACCAGTATAAACCAGTATGGGCTGGTATAAACCGGTGTAACCAGTATAAACCAGTATAAACCAGTATGGACCAGTAGGGACCAGTATAAACCAGTTCAGGCCAGTATGGACCATGTCCCCAATGTCCCCAATGCCCCCAATGTCCCCAATGTCCCCAATGCCCCCAATGCCCCCAATGTCCCCAAATGTCCCCCCATTCCCAATTGTCCTCAACTGTCCCCAATCCCCCCAATGCCCCCAATGCCCCCAATGTCCCCAATGCCCCCAATGCCCCCAATGCCCCCAATGTCCCCAATGTCCCCAATGCCCCCAATGCCCCCAATGTCCCCAATGTCCCCAATGTCCCCAATGTCCCCAATGCCCCCAATGTCCCCAATGTCCCCAATGTCCCCCCATTCCCCATGGTCGTCAACTGTCCCAATCCCCCCAATGCCCCAATGTCCCCAATGTCCCCAATGCCCCCAACACCCCCAATGTCCCCATTGTCCCCAGGCTGGGCCGGTGGTCCCCAATGTCCCCAATGTCCCCAATGTCCCCGTTGTCCCCAGGCTGGGCCGCAGCGATGGCGACGGCGCCTGGTGTCCGGCCGGGCCGGTGTTCCCCAATGTCCCCAATGTCCCCAATGCCCCCAGGCTGGGCCGGTGTTCCCCAACGTCCCCAATCCCCCAATGCCCCCAATGTCCCCAATGTCCCCCCATTCCCAATGGTCGTCAACTGTCCCCAATCCCCCCAATGCCCCCAATGTCCCCAATGTCCCCAACGCCCCCAACATCCCCAATGTCCCCAGTGTCCCCAATGTCCCCAATGTCCCCAGGCTGGGCCGCAGCGACGGTGACGGCGCCTGGTGTCCGGCCGGGCCGGTGTTCCCGGCCGAGCAGGAGTTCCTGCAGGTGGACCTGGGCCGGCTGCACGTGGTGACGCTGGTGGGGACGCAGGGGCGCCACGCGGGCGGGCACGGCCGAGAGTTCGCCCGGCAGTACCGGCTGAGCTACAGCCGCGACCGGCGCCGCTGGCTGCGCTGGAGGGACCGCTGGGGAAACGAGGTGCCACCGGGGACAGCGGGGACATGGAGGGGCTTTGGGGTGTTTGGGACATTGGGGGGATTTGGGGACATTGGGGGCATTGGGGACGCTGGGGACATTGGGGACATTGGGGGATTTGGGGACATTAGGGTTGGGACATCGAGGGCTTTGGGGATGTTTGGGACATTGGAGGGATTTGGGGATTTGGGAATTGGGGACATTGGGGGTTGGTTGGGGACATCGGGGGGCTTTGGGGATGTTTGGGACATTGGGGACATTGGGGGAATTTGGGGACATTGGGGACGTTGGGGACGTTTGGGGACATCGGGGGATTTGGGGACGTTGGGGCATTGAGGACATGGGGACTTGGGGACGTTGGGGGACATTGGGGGTGTGGGGCATGTGGGACATTGGGGGTGTTGGGGATGTTTGGGACATTGGGGACATTGGGGGAATTTGGGGACATTGGGGACATTGGGGGTGTTGAGGGGATTTGGGGGTGTTCGGGGTATTGGGGGTGTTGGGGACATTGGGGACATTGGGGGTGTTGGGGATATTGAGGGGATTGGGGACATCGAGGGGCATTTGGGGATGTTTTGGGACATCGGGGGATTTGGGGACGTTGGGGCATTGGGGACATGGATGACGTTGGGACATTGGGGACATTGGGGGTGTTGGGGCTGTTGGGGACATTGGGGGTGTTGGGGATGTTTGGGACATTGGGGGTGTTGGGGACATTGAGGTCATTGGGGGGATTTGGGGACATTGGGGACATTGGGGACATTGGGGGTGTTGGGCATCAAGGGGCATTGGGGACATTGGGGACATTGGGGACATTGGAGGGATTTGGGGATGTTTGGGACATTGGGGACATTGGGGGAATTTGGGGACATTGGGGACGTTGGGGGCATCAAGGGGCATTGGGGACATTGGGGACATTGGGAGGACATCAGGGGAGTCAAGGGGATTCGGGGACGTTGGGGACATTGGGAGGATTTGGGGACATTGAGGGGGTTTGGGGACATTGGGGACATCGGGAGGATTTGGGGACATGGAGAGTGTTGGGGACATTGAGGGTGTTGGTGACATTTGGTGACATTTGGGGACACTGAGGACATTGAAGTTGTTGGTGACATTTGGGGACACTGAGGACATTGAAGGTGTTGGTGACAATTGTGGACATTCGGTGACATTGCAAACCCGAGTCCACCACGCCCCTCATTGGGGACACCCTTGGGTGACCTCGTGCCGTGACAAATCCCACCAACAAATCCATTGGGATCCCCTTTGCCGATGCCACCCTTGGGTGCCACCACCCCGATTGGTGTCACCTGGAGGACATCGAGGGGCGTGGCTCTCAAGGACCTGTCCCCATTGGTGTCCCCTCAGGTGATTGGTGGCAACGAGGACCCCGAGGGCGTGGTGCTCAAGGACCTGTCCCCGGCGCCGGTGGCCCGGTGGCTCCGCGTGTACCCAAGGGCGCCGCGCGCCATGAGCGTCTGCCTGCGCCTCGAGCTCTACGGCTGCCCCTGGGACGGTGAGGGCCACCCCCGTGTCACCTCTGTGTCACCTTTGTGTCACCTTTGTGTCACCTCTGTGTCACCTCTGTGTCACCTTTATGGCACCTCTGTGTCACCTCTGTGGTGGCCACAAACGGGTGGTGGTCGCCCATGGTCGTGTTCTTCACCCAACGTGGTTCTTCTTCATGGTGGTGGCCATGGGGGTCACCTTTGTGGCACCTTTGTGCCACCCTGTGGTGGCCACAAACAGATGGTGGTCGCCCATGGTTGTGTTCTTCACCCAATGTGGTTCTTCTTCATGGTGGTGGCCATGGGGGTCACCTTTGTGGCACCTTTGTGTCACCTTTATGGCACCTCTGTGTCACCTCTGTGGAGGCCACAAACGGGTGGTGGTCACCCATGGTCGTGTTCTTCACCCAACGTGGTTCTTCTTCATGGTGGTGGCCATGGGGGTCACCTCCGTGTCACCTTTGTGTCACCTCCGTGTCACCTCTGTGTCACCTCTGTGTCACCTCTGTGTCACCTTTATGGCACCTCTGTGTCACCTCTGTGGTGGCCACAAACGGGTGGTGGTCACCCATGGTCGTGTCCTTCACCCAACGTGGTTCTTCTTCATGGTGGTGGCCATGGGGGTCACCTTTGTGTCACCTCTGTGTCACCTCTGTGTCACCTCTGTGTCACCTCTGTGTCACCCCCGTGTCACCTTTATGGCACCTCTGTGCCACCCTGTGGTGGCCACAAACGGGTGGTGGTCGCCCATGGCCGTGTCCTTCACCCAACGTGGTTCTTCTTCATGGTGGTGGCCATGGGGGTCACCTCCGTGTCACCTTTGTGTCACCTCTGTGTCACCTCTGTGTCACCTTTGTGGCACCTCTGTGCCACCCTGTGGTGGCCACAAACGGGTGGTGGTCGCCCATGGTTGTGTTCTTCACCCAACGTGGTTCTTCTTCATGGTGGTGGCCATGGGGGTCACCCCCGTGTCACCTCTGTGTCACCTCTGTGTCACCTCTGTGTCACCTCTGTGGTGGCCACAAACGGGTGGTGGTCGCCCATGGTTGTGTTCTTCACCCAACATGGTTCTTCTTCATGGTGGTGGCCATGGGGGTCACCTTTGTGGCACCTCTGTGGCACCTTTATGGCACCTCTGTGTCACCCCTGTGTCACTCTGTGTGGCCACAAACAGGTGGTGGTCGCCCATGTTGTGTCCTTCACCAACGTGGTTCTATCTTCGTGTGGTGGCATGGGGTCACTTTGTGTCACTTTGTGTCACCTTTATGGCACCTCTGTGTCACCCTGTGGTGGCCACAAATGGGTGGTGGTCCCCATGGTCGTGTCCTTCACCCAACGTGGTTCTTCTCATGGTGGTGGCCATGGGGTCACCTCCGTGTCACCTTTGTGTCACCTCGTGTCACCTCTGTGTCACCTTTATGGCACCTCTGTGTCACCCTGTGGTGGCCACAAATGGGTGGTGGTCACCATGGTCGTGTCCTTCACCCAACGGGTTCTTCTTCATGGTGGTGGCCATGGGGTCACCTTTGTGGCACCCATGTCACCTCTGTGTCACCTTTGTGGCATCTCTGTGCCACCCTGTGGTGGCCACAAACGGGTGGTGGTCGCCCATGGTTGTGTTCTTCACCCAACGTGGTTCTTCTTCATGGTGGTGGCCATGGGGCAGCTGGGTTGGGGTCTTGTCATTGTGGGGTCAATGGTTGGGTGTTGGGGTCATTGGTTGGGTGTTGGGGTCATTGGTTGGGTCATGGGGTCAACAGTTGGGTCATGGGGTCATCATTGGATTTTGGGTCACCATTGGATTTGGGTCACCCATTGGGTGTTGGGGTCACCATGGTGTTGGGTCAACGTTGGGTTGAGGTCAATGGTTGGGTCATGGGGTCACCCATTGGGTTTTGGGATCAATGGTTGGGTCATGGTCAACGTTGGGTATGGGTCAACGTTGTTGGGTCATTGGTTGGGTCATGGTTGGTTATATGATCCATGCATTGGGTCACCATGTGTTGGGCAGTGTCAACCAATGTCATTATCACATCCCCTCCTCATGACATCATCACGGCCACCCACCCCACCCAGTGCCACCTCCTGCATGTCCCCAAAGCTGTGGTGGCCCTCCATGGCCACGTCCCCCCCTGTTAACCTCCTGGTGACCCCATGGTGACCCCTGCGGTGACCCCGCGGTGACCCCGCGGTGACCCTGCAGTGACCCCGCGGTGACCCCGCGGTGACACGCCCCTGTCCCCGCCCCCAGCCGGGCTCCTGGCCTACACGGCGCCGCGGGGACACATCATGGCGCTGGAGCCCGTGCCCATCGTCCTCAACGACTCCACCTACGACGGCTTCAGCGCCGGCCCGTGAGTGACCACAGGGGTCACCGGCTGTCCCCAGACCATCCCCAGGTGTCCCCAGACCATCCCCAGGTGTCCCCAGGTGTCCCCAGACCATCCCCAGGTGTCCCCAGGTGTCACCAGGTGTTCACAAGGTGTCCCCAGGTGTCCACAGGTGTCACCAAACCATCCCCAGGTGTCCCCAAGGTGTCCCCAAGGTGTCCCCAGATGTCCACAGGTATCCCCAAACCATCCCAAGGTGTCCCCAAGGTGTCCCCAGGTGTCACCAGGTGTCCCCAAACCATCCCAAGGTGTCCCCAGGTGTCCCCAGACCATCCCCAGGTGTCCCCAGACCATCCCCAGGTGTCCACAGGTGTCCCCAGGTGTCCCCAGGTGTCTCCAAACCATCCCAAGGTGTCCCCAAGGTGTACCCAGACCATCTCCAGGTGTCCCCAAGGTGTCCCCAAGGTGTCCCCAGGTGTCCACAGGTGTCACCAGGTGTTCACAAGGTGTCCCCAGGTGTCCCCAAACCATCCCCAGGTGTCCCCAAGGTGTCCCCAGGTGTCCCCAGACATCTCCAGGTGTCCACAGGTGTCCACAGGTGTCCCCAGGTGTCCACCAAACCATCTCCAGATGTCCACAGGTGTCCCCAAACCATCCCCAAGTGTCCACAGGTGTCCCCAGGTGTCCCCAGACCATCCACAGGTGTCACCAAACCATCTCCAGGTGTCCCCAGACCATCCCCAGGTGTCCCCAAGGTGTCCCCAGGTGTCTCCAAACCATCCCAAGGTGTCCCCAAGGTGTACCCAGACCATCTCCAGGTGTCCCCAAGGTGTCCCCAGGTGTCACCAGGTGTCTCCAAACCATCCCCAGGTGTCCCCAAGGTGTCCCCAGGTGTCACCAGGTGTCTCCAAACCATCTCCAGGTGTCCCCTAGGTGTCCCCAAGGTGTCCACAGGTATCACCAAACCATCCCCAGGTGTCCCCAAGGTGTCCACAGGTGTCACCAGACCATCCCCAGGTGTCCCCAGACCTCCCCAGGTGTCCCAGACCATCTCCAGGTGTCCCCAGGTGTCACCAGGTGTTCACAAGGTGTCACCAGGTGTCCATAGGTGTCCCCGGACCATCTCCAGGTGTCCCCAGACTGTCCCAGAAGCTTTCCAGGTGTCCCCAGGTGTCCACAGGTGTCTACAGGTGTCCCCAAACCATCTCCAGGTGTTTCCAGACCATCCCTAGGTGTCCATAGGTGTCCCCAAACCATCCCCAGGTGTCCCCAAACCATCCCCAGGTGTCCCCAGGTGTCCCCAGACTGTCCCAGGAGCTTTCCAGGTGTCCCCAGTGGTCTTCAAAGTGTCCACAGGTGTCCCCAGGTGTCCCCAGACCATCTCCAGGTGTCCCCAGACTGCCCCAGGTTGTCCCTTTTCAGTCCTCAGGTGGGTGGGATGGGACAATGCCAGTGCCCAGGTGTGTCCCACCTGCCCAGGTGTCACTGGGGCATCTCCAGGTGGGTTGGATGGGGCAATTGAGATGCCCAGGTGTGTCCCACCTGCCCAGGTTGCACTTTGGTGGGCTGGGCCAGCTCTCGGACGGCGTCCTGGGCCTCGACGACTTCCTGAGGACGCGCGAGCGCCGCCTGTGGCCGGGCTACGACTACGTGGGGTGGCCACGCCCACCGGGGCCCCGCCCCCACGTGGAGCTGGAGTTCGAGTTCCTGGAGCTGCGCAGGTTCCACGCCATGCAGGTGCCCCAGGGCATGCTGGGAGGCGTGGGGAGCGGGGGATTGTGGGATTGGAAAGCCATGGATGGACCAATGGGTGGCCACCATGTCAAGCCCACCTTGGGGTCAGCGATGTTCTTCTGGAGAACATCAGGAGTGGTCACCTTGCCCCAGGGCATCATGGGATGGTGGGAAATGGAAGTCCTGGAGGACTGGGAATTGTGGGATTGGAAAGCCATGGATGGACCAATGGGTGGCCACCATGTCAAGCCCACCTTGGGGTCAGCGATGTTCTTCTGGAGAACATCAGGAATGGTCACCTTGCCCCAGGGCATCATGGGATGGTGGGAAATGGAAGTCCCGGGAGATTTGGGACACTGGGGATTGTGGGATTGTGGTCCATGGATGGACCAATGGGTGGCCACCATGTCAACGTCACCTTGGGGTCAGGGAGATTCTTCTGGAGAACTTCTGGATTGGTCACCTTGCCCCAGGGCATCATGGGATGGTGGGAAATGGAGATCTTGGAGGACTGGGGATTGTGGGATTGGAAAGCCATGGATGGACGGGTGGGTGGCCACCATGTCAAGCCCACCTTGGGGTCAGCGATGTTCTTCTGGAGAACTTCTGGATTGGTCACCTTGCCCCAGGGCATCATGGGATGGTGGGAAATGGAGATCTTGGAGGTTTGGGACACTGGGGATTGTGGGATTGGAAAGCCATGGATGGACCAATGGGTGGCCACCAGGTCAACCTCACCTTGGGGTCAGGGATGTTCTTCTGGAGAACATCAGGAATGGTCACCTTGCCCCAGGGCATCATGGGATGGTGGGAAATGGAGATCTTGGAGGACTGGGGATTGTGGGATTGGAAAGCCATGGATGGACCAATGGGTGGCCACCATGTCAAGCCCACCTTGGGGTCAGCGATGTTCTTCTGGAGAACATCAGGAGTGGTCACCTTGCCCCAGGGCATCATGGGATGGTGGAATGGGATCTTGGAGGACATGGGAATTGTGGGATTGGAAAGCCATGGATGGACCAATGGGTGGCCACCATGTCAATGTCACCTTGAGGTCAGGGATGTTCTTCTGGAGAACTTCTGGATTGGTCACCTTGCCCCAGGGCATCATGGGATGGTGGGAAATGGAAGTCCCGGGATTGGACCTGGGATTGTGGATTGGAAGCCATGGATGGACCAATGGGTGCACCACGGTCCGCTTGGGGTCAAGGATGTCCTCTTAGGATGGCCACCTTGCCCCAGAGCATCATGGGATGGTGGGAAATGGAGATCTTGGAGGACTGGGAATTGTGGGATTGGAAAGCCATGGATGGACCAATGGGTGGCCACCAGGTCAAGCCCACCTTGGGGTCAGGGATGTTCTTCTGGAGAACTTCTGGATTGGTCACCTTGCCCCAGGGCATCATGGGATGGTGGGAAATGGAAGTCCCGGGAGATTTGGGACACTGGGAATTGTGGGATTGGTCATCCATGGATGGACCAATGGGTGACCACGGTCCGGCTTGGGGTCAAGGATGTCCCTCTGGATTGGCCACCTTGCCCCAGAGCATCATGGGACATCATTGTCCCCGCCCCCCCCCCCCAGGTCCACTGCAACAACCTCCACACGCGCGGCGTCGGGATCTTCCGGGCCGTCGAGTGCCGCTTCAAGAAGGTCTTGGCCACGGCCTGGGAGCCCCTGGTGGTCACCCACGGCCTGGCCGGGGCCACCAAGGACCCCAGCGCCCGCTCGGTCACCGTGCCCCTGGGCGGGCGCCACGCGCGCTTCCTCCAGTGCCGCTTCTTCTTCGGCGCCGAGTGGATGCTCTTCAGCGAGGTGTCCTTCGTCTCAGGTGGGGCGGTGGGGTCAACGGTTGGGTTGTGGGGTCAACGGTTGGGTGGTGGGGTCAATGGTTGGGTCATGGGTCAATGTTGGGTCTGGGTCAACGGTTGGGTGGTGGGGTCATTGTGGGTTGGGGTCTTGGTTGGGTGGGTCACCATGGAGTCAATGGTTGGGTGGGGTGGGTCACAATGGTTGGGTATGGGTCAGTCCATTGGGTTGGGTCTATGGGTTGGGTGTTGGGTCAACATTGGGTCATGTCATGGTGGGTCAATGGTTGGATGGTTGGTGTTGAGTCAACGTTGGGTCATGGAGCCAATGGTTGGGTTTGGGTCTGTTGGGTGTGGGTATGGTTGGGTCATGGGGTCAATGGTTGGGTGTTGGGGTCATTGGTTGGGTGTTGGGGTCAATGGTTGGGTTTTGGGGTCAACGGTTGGGTTATGGGGTCAATGGTTGGGTGTTGGGTCACATTGGGTGGTGGGTCAATGGTTGGTTTTGGGGTCAACGTTGGGTCATGGGTCAATGGTTGGTGTTGGGGTCATTGGTTGGGTCTGGGGTCATTCCTTGGGTGTGGGTCAATGGTTGGGTGGTGGGGTCAACGGTTGGGTTATGGGGTCAATGGTTGGGTCTTGGGGTCAACGGTTGGGTGGTGGGGTCAATGGTTGGGTCATGGGGTCAATGGTTGGGTCATGGGGTCAATGGTTGGGTTTGGGGTCAATGGTTGGGTGTTGGTCAATGGTTGGGTGTTGGTTGGTCAATGGTTGGGTGTTGGTCAATGGTTGGGTGTTGGTCAATGGTTGGGTCATGGAGTCAATGGTTGGGTGGTGGGGTCAATGGTTGGGGGTTGGGGTCATCCATTGGGTGTTGGGGTCAATGGTTGGGTCATGGGGTCAATGGTTGGGTGTTGGGGTCAATGGTTGGGTGTTGGTCGTCCATTGGGTGGTGGGGTCAATGGTTGGTATGAGTCAATGGTTTGTGGCTCTATGGTTGAATGGGGTCAGTCCATGGGCTGGTTGTGGTAATGGATTGGGGTTATCAATGTCAATTGTTGGGTCATGAGCATTGGTTGGTTATTGTCAATTGGTGGGTCACTGAGTCCAAGGTGGTGGGCGATCTCCATTGGTGCCGGGGTGCCAACGATCGCGTCTGGACGCCACGGTTGGGCTGGGGCAAAACGGTGGGTGGGGGGTTAATGGTGGGGTTTTGGGTGTGATCAGATTGGTGTTGGGGTCTCAATGGGTGGTGGTCTAATTGGGTTTGGGTTTAATGGTGAGCTTATGGGGTCAATGGGTGGGGTTAATTGGGTGGTGGTTCAATGGTGTGGTCATGGGGTCAATGGTGGTTTTGGGGTAATGGTGGTTGGGCTAATGGTGTGTGGTTTTGGGGTCAAATGGTTGGGTTAATTGGGGTGTCACTGGTGTTGGTCAATTGGGTGTTGGGTAATGGTCTGAATGGGGGTCACATTGGGTGTGGTTTCAAATTGGGTCTATGAGGTACAAAAGGTTGGTTGGTGTGGTTATGGGTCATGGGTGTGGGCTATGGTTGGGTTAAGGCAGCACAATGGTTGGGTGTGGTGGGGTCAATGGTCGGGGGTTGGGGGTTATCCATTGGGTGGGGGGCAACGTGGGTCATGGGCCGTCACATTTGCCGTCACCGGGGGTCATGGCTGGGCCCATGGCCAGGTGGGGGCGGGGCAGTTGGCGGGGCTGGTGGCTGCTTGGGGCATCATCCATTGGTGGTGCGTCAACATTATTTGGGGCACTGGGGTCCGGTGGGCTGGGGGTCATGGGGGATGGGGGGACTATGGATGGGCATGGACCCATGGATTTGGGTTTGGGTAACGGGATGATGAGGTACTGGAGGGTCAATGGATGGGTGGATGGGTGGTACTGGTGGGACTGGATGGGACTGATGGTAATGGGAACGGTTGGGATGGGACATGGATGGATGTGGGGACGTGGTTGGTGGTCATCCATTGAGTGTTGGGGTCATCCATTGAGTGTTGGGGTCATCCATTGGGTTTTGGGGTCAACGGTTGGTTGATGACGTCATTGGTTGGCTGATGACATCATTGGTTGACTGGTGAGTTCACCGTCAATCAATGACGTCACTGACTCCATAATTACGCCATTGATTATTCATTATTTTATTATTGATGCGATCATTGAGCGTTGATGACGTCATTGACGTTGGATGACGTCATCAATGACCGTCCCCGCCCCCAGAGGTGCTGGACGACCCCATTGGTGCCAGCGGGTGCCCCCCGACCCCTGACCCCTCCGCCGCCATCTTGGAAAACGCCCACGGCTGGGGCGGGGCCACCAACACCACCGGCCTGGGTAGGCGGGGCTTAGATGGGCGGGGCTTTAATGGGTGTGATCAATGGGGTGGGGGTTCGATGGGTGGGGCTTATCTGGGTGTGGTTTAATGGGCTGCAGCTTAATGAGGGTGTAAATGGGTGGGGCTTAATTGGGTGTGACTTAATTGGGTGTGGCTTAATGGAGGCTCAAATGGGTGTGGCTTAATTGGGTGTGGCTTAATGGAGGCTCAAATGGGTGGGGTTTAATTGGGTGGGGCTTAATTGGGTGTGGCTTAATGCAGGCATAAATGGGCGGGGCTCAAATGGGTGTGGCTTAATTGGCTGTGGCTTAATGCAGGCACAAATGGGTGGGGCTTAATTGGGTGTGGCTTAATGGAGGCTCAAATGGGTGGGGCTTAATTGGCTGTGGCTTAATGCAGGCACAAATGGGTGGGGCTTAGTTGGGTGGGGTCCAATGCGTCAGGGATTAAACGGGCGTGGTTTATCCATGGTGGGCGTGGCCATGACGCTCTCCCGCCCCTCCCATTGCTCCCAGCAGCCCCCGGGGAGGCCGGGCTGGCCCCGCCCACGGCCCAGGGAGGGGCGGGGCAGTCGCCGGCGCTGCTGGGCTGCCTGGGCGCCATCATCCTCCTCCTGCTCGCCATCATCATCCTCATCCTCCTGCGGCGGCACCGCGGGGCCGGGACGCTGGGCAAGGTCACTGGGAGGGACTGGGAGGGACTGGGATGGACTGGGATGGACTGGGATGGACTGGGATGGACTGGGAATGAACTGGGATGGACTGGGATGGACTGGGAGGGACTGGGATGGACTGGGATGGACTGGGATGGACTGGGAGGGACTGGGATGGACTGGGATGGAACTGGGATGGACTGGGAGGGACTGGGATGGACTGGGAGGGACTGGGGTGGACTGGGATGGACTGGGATGGACTGGGAGGGACTGGGAGGGACTGGGATGGAACTGGGATGGACTGGGAGGGACTGGGATGGACTGGGAGGGACTGGGATGGACTGGGAGGGACTGGGAGGGACTGGGATGGAACTGGGAGGAACTGGAGGGACTGGGAGGGACTGGGAGGAACTGGGAGGGACTGGGAGGGACTGGGAGGGACTGGGAGGGACTGGGATGGACTGGGATGGACTGGGATGGAACTGGGAGGGACTGGGAACAAACTGGGAGGGACTGGGAGGAACTGGGATGGACTGGGATGGAACTGGGAGGGACTGGGAGGGACTGGGATGGACTGGGAGTGAACTGGGATGGACTGGGATGGACTGGGAGGGACTGGGAGGGACTGGGAGGGACTGGGAGGGACTGGGAGGGACTGGGATGGAAATGGGATGGACTGGGAGGGACTGGGATGGACTGGGATGGACTGGGAGGGAACTGGGAGGGACTGGGATGGACTGGGATGGAACTGGGATGGACTGGGATGGAAATGGGAGGGAACTGGGATGGACTGGGAGGGACTGGGAGGGATTGGGAGGGAACTGGGAGGGACTGGGATGGACTGGGATGGAAAGGGATGGACTGGGAGGGACTGGGAGGGACTGGGATGGACTGGGATGGACTGGGATGGACTGGGATGGACTGGGAGTGAACTGGGAGGGACTGGGATGGACTGAGAGGGACTGGGATGGACTGGGATGGACTGGAATGGAACTGGGGGGAACTGGGATGGACTGGGATGGAACTGGGATGGAACTGGGATGGACTGGGATGGACTGGGAAGGCCTGAACTGGTTTAAACTGGTCGGAATTGGTTCTAACCGCTCTGAACCAGTTCCAAATGGGGCTGGACCGGTTCTAACTGGTTTTTACTGGTTCTTACTGGTTTTTACTGGTTCCCAGGGCAGAGGCGGCGCTGCGGGTGCAGCTCTCGGGGGACACCGTGGTCTGAACTGGGGGGTTGAACTGGTTCTAACTGGTCTGAACTGGTCTAAATTTGAGCTAAAGTGTATTTACTGGTTCTAACTGGTTTTTACTGGTTTTTACTGGTTTTTACTGGTTTTTACTGGTTTTTGCTGGTTGCCAGGGCCGCGGGGCGGAGGCGGCGCTGCGGGTGCAGCTCTCGGGGGACACCGTGGTCATCAACAACGCCACGGGAGGGGGACCCCGCTACGAACGGATCGGAACCGGAACCGGAACTGGGAACGGAGCCGGAACCGGAAATGGAACCGGGACTGGGATCTGGACCGGAAGTGGGACTGGGGAGTACCAGGAACCCACCCGGGCACGGCCCCGAGAGCCCCCGGTGCCCCCCGGGGCTGGTGAGAGAGGGGGAAAATGGGGAAAAAAGGGGAAAAATCGGGAAAAAACGGGGAGGAAAAATTGGGGTAAAAATGGGAAAATAGGGAAAAAAGGGGAAAAAGGGAGGAAAAAAGGAGGGGAAAAGGAATGAAAAAGAGAGGAAAAGGGTGAAAAGAAAAGGGGGGAAATGGGGGGAAAATAGGGGAAAAAGGGGAAAAAAATTGGAGTAAAAATGGGAAAAAGGGGAAAAATGGGGGGGGAAATGGGGAAAAGGGGAGGAAAAAAGGGAGGAAAAAAGGAGGGGAAAAGGAAGGAAAAAGAGAGGAAAAGAGAGGAAAAGGAGGAAAAGGGGGAAAAGAAAAGGGGGGGAAATGGGGGGAAAATAGGGGAAAAGGGGAAAAACCAGGGAAGAAAAATTGGAGTAAAAATGGGGAAAAGGGGAAAAAATGGGGGGGGGAAATGGGGAAAAGGGGAGGAAAAAAGGAGGGGAAAAGGAAGGAAAAAGAGAGGAAAAGAGAGGAAAAGGGTGAAAAGAGGAAAAGGGGGAAAAGAAAAGGGGGAAAAGTGGGGAGAAAATGGGGGAAAAGGAGATAAAAGGGGAGGAAAAAAGGAGGGAAAAATGAGTGCAAAAGAGACGAAACGGTGAGGGGAAATTGAGGGATAAAGGGAGGGGGAAAAGGGAAAAAATGGGGTGAAAAATGGGAAAAGGAAAAAGGGAAAAAAAAGGGGGAGAAAAGGGAAAAGGGGAAAAAAGGACAAAGGTGGAAAAAAAGGGGAAAAGAGGGCAAAAAGGGGGAAAAGGGAAGGAAAAGGGGAAAAAAGGATAAAAAAGGGAGGGGAAACAAGAGAGAGGGAGGGAGGAATTTTTGCTTTATTTTTTCCTGGAATATCCCCCAAAAAAGGGGCCAGGAATGGGGAAAAGGCTCAAAATGGCCCAAAACTCCCCTGACCACGCCCATCTCTGACCACGCCCCCCCAGCCAATCCAGCCTATCGGCTGCTCCTCGCCACCTACGCCCGGCCAATAGGAGGCCTCGCCCTGGCCCCGCCCAACACCACCAAGCCAATCAACACCGACGGTAAGGGCGGGGTTTGGGAAGGGACACGCCCACTTTAGCCACGCCCACAATGACCTCACCTGAGCCCCTCCCACCTGCACAGGTGAGCCCGAGGGCGGGGCAGGGGCCTACGCTGAGGCCGACGTCACCGGAGGCTCCGCCTACGCCCTGGCTGGCCCCGCCCACAGCCCCGCCCACGGCCCCGCCCTCCCGGCCTTCCCTCGGGACCGCCTCCGCTTCCGGGAGAAGCTGGGGGAGGGGCAGTTCGGAGAGGTAAGCCACGCCCCCGGCATCAAGCCACGCCCCCATTGAGGCCACACCCATGATGGCTCAGCCCTACTTCTAAAGGGCTTTAGCCACGCCCCTAAATGATTTGCCACGCCCCTAAATGGTTTAAACACAGCCCTTGTCAAGGCCACACCCACTACAGCTTTAGCCCCGCCCCATTGCAAAGGCACCACCCATTTCTACTGGGCCACCCCCTTGTGGATTTGGCCACGCCCCCTTTCCTTTAGCCCCGCCCCAAATGATGCTTTGTCCTGCCCCTTTCCTGAGGCCCCGCCTCTTTCTCTGGCCCCGCCCCCAGGTGCTGCTCTGTGAGGTCATCGCCCCCCACACCCTGGGCCTGGCCCCGCCCCCCAGCTTAGGCCCCGCCCCCTCGGGCACAGAGCGCCCCCTGCTGGTGGCGGTGAAGGTGCTGAGGCCGGACGCGAGCAAGAACGCGCGGTAGGGAACTGGGATGGACTGGGATGGACTGGGATGGACTGGGAGGGACTGGGATGGACTGGGATGGACTGGGATGGACTGGGATGGACTGGGAGGGACTGGGAGTGGACTGGGATGGACTGGGAATGAAGTTATGGGTACTGGGATGGACTGGGATGGAACTGGGAGGGACTGGGAGGGACTGGGATGGACTGGGATGGACTGGGATGGACTGGGATGGACTGGGATGGACTGGGAGGGACTGGGAGGGACTGGGAGGGACTGGGAGGGACTGGGAGGGACTGGGATGGACTGGGATGGACTGGGATGGACTGGGATAGACTGGGAGGGGCGAACAGGAGGATACTGGAAGGTGGCCTTGGGGATCCAGGTGTGCCCAGGTGTGCCCAGGTGTGCCCAGGTGCCCTCACCTGTCCCTCACGTGTGCCCAGGTGTGATTTCCTGCAGGAGGCGCGGGCGCTCTGGCGGCTCTGGGACCCCAACAGGGTACCCAGGTGTGCCCAGGTGTGCCCAGGTGTGCCCAGGGCATTATCCAGGTGTGCCCAGGTGCCCTCACCTGTCCCTCACGTGTGCCCAGGTGTGCCCAGGTGTGCCCAAGGCATTATCCAGGTGTGCCCAGGAGCACTCACCTGGCTCTCACCTGTGCCCAGGTGTGCCCAGGTGTGCCCAGGTGTGCCCAGGTGCCCTCACCTGCCCCTCACCTGTGCCCAGGTGTGATTTCCTGCAGGTGGCACAGGTGCTCTGGAGGCTCTGGGACCCCAACAGGGTACCCAGGTGTGCCCAGGTGTGCCCAGGTGTGCCCAGGTGTGCCCAGGTGTGCCCAGGTGCCCTCACCTGTCCCTCACCTGTGCCCAGGTGTGCCCAGGTGTGCCCAGGTGTGCCCAGGTGTGCCCAGGTGCCCTCACCTGTCCCTCACCTGTGCCCAGGTGTGATTTCCTGCAGGAGGCGCGGGCGCTCTGGCGGCTGCGGGACCCCCACATCGTGCGGCTGCTGGGGGTCTGCGGGGGTCCCGGCCCCCTGTGCATCGTCACCGAGTACATGGAGCACGGGGACCTGCACCAGTTCCTGGGCGGGGCCCGGGGCCACGCCCTCAGGTGGGACACGCCCCCATCCCCGCACACCCGGCTGGGCCACGCCCGCTGCAGCCACGCCCACTCTGAGTTGGTTTTGTTAACATTTTTGGGGTTCTGGCCCTTTAAGAGAAGCCCTGCCACAATTAAACCACGCCCTCAGGTGGGACACGCCCCCATCCCCGCACACCCGGCTGGGCCACGCCCACTACAGCCACGCCCACTCTGAGTTGGTTTGGTTAACATTTTTGGGGTTCTGGCCCTTTAAGAGAAGCCCTGCCACAATTAAACCACGCCCATCACACCACGCCCCCATCCCCACACACCCGGCTGGGCCACGCCCACTGCAGCCACGCCCACTCCAATTTGGGTTTTGTGAAATTTTTGGGGTTCTGTCCCTTTAAGAGAAGCCCCGCCATAATTAAGCCACGCCCATCACTCAAAAGACCACACCCATATCCCCACACACCTGGGTGGGCCACGCCCACTGCAGCCACGCCCACTCTGAGTTGGTTTGGTTAACATTTTTGGGGTTCTGGCCCTTTAAGAAAAGTCCTGCCACAATTAAGCCACGCCCATCACACGAAAGACCACACCCATATCCCCACACACCTAGGTGGGCCACGCCCACTGCAGCCACGCCCACTCTGAATTGGTTTGGTTAACATTTTTGGGGTTCTGGCCCTTTAAGAAAAGTCCTGCCACAATTAAACCACGCCCCCATCCCCACACACCCGGCTGGGCCACGCCCACTGCAGCCACGCCCACTCCAATTTGGGTTTTGTGAAATTTTGGGGGTTCTGGCCCTTTAAGAGAAGCCCCGCCACAAGTAAACCACGCCCATTACACCACGCCCCCATCCCCGCACACCCACCTGGGCCACGCCCACTACAGCCACGCCCACTCCAATTTGGGTTTTGTGAAATTTTTGGGGTTCTGTGCCTTTAAGAGAAGCCCCGCCATAATTAAGCCACGCCCATCATTGAAAAGACCGCACCCATATCCCCACACACCTGGGTGGGCCACGCCCACTGCAGCCACGCCCACTCTGAGTCGGTTTGGTTGGCATTTTTGGGGTTCTGGCCCTTTAAGAAAAGTCCTGCCACAATTAAGCCACGCCCATCACAAGAAAAGGCCACGCCCAAATATGGACGCACCCATCCGAGCCACGCCCACTCCAGCCACGCCCACACTGAGTTTTTCTTCTTCTGGGGAATAAAGAGGAATTGGTGTAGGAAAAATGGATTTTTTAGGGGAAAAAGAGCACAAATAAATGCAGAAAAATCCAATTTTGGGGGGCAAAAAAGCACAAAAAATTGTAGAAAAATCAGATTTTTTTGGGGGAAAAACCCACAAAAAATCGTAGAAAAATCAGATTTTTTGGGGAAAAAAACCACAAAAAATCATAGAAAAATCGGATTTTTTGGGGGAAAAAACCCACAAAAAATTGTAGAAAAATCGGATTTTTTGGGGGAAAAAACCACAAAAAATTGTAGAAAAATCAGATTTTTTGGGGGAAAAAAACCACAAAAAATAATAGAAAAATCGGATTTTTTGGGGAAAAAAATTGTAGAAAAATCAGATTTTTTGGGGAAAAAAACCACAAAAAATTGTAGAAAAATCAGATTTTTTGGGGAAAAAACCCACAAAAAATTGTAGAAAAATCGGATTTTTTTGGGGGAAAAAAACCCAAAAAATTGAAATTTTTTTTTCCCGCAGCCTGGGCACCCTGGTGCAGCTGGGCGCGCAGATCGCGGCCGGGATGCGGTTCCTGGCCGGGCGGAATTTCGTGCACCGGGACTTGGCCACGCGGAACTGCCTGGTGGGCGAGGGGCTGCGGGTGAAAATCGCGGATTTCGGGATGGGCCGGAGCCTGTACGGCACCGAGTACTGCCGGGTGCGCGGGCGGGCGCTGCTGCCCATCCGCTGGATGGCCTGGGAGAGCATCCTCTGGGTGAGCCCCGGGCAGAAAACGGGGGAAAAATTTGAGTTTTTGGGAAAAAACGGGATTTTTTGGGGAAAAAATGGGATTTTTTGGTGAAAAAACGGGGAAGAAATGGGATTTTTTGGGGAAAAAAATGGGATTTTTTTGTGGAAATATTGGATTTTTGGGGGGGGGAATAGGAAAGAATTTGGGAAATAATTGGATTTGGGGGGGATGGAAAAAATTGGAATTTTGGGGAAAATGGAAAAAAATCGGAAAAAAATTCTCCCAAAAAAAATCACAGAAAATTCCAGAAAAATCACAGAAAATTCCAGAAAAATCACAGAAAATCCCCCCAAAAAATCACAGAAAATTCCAGAAAAATCACAGAAAATCCCAAAAAAATCACAGAAAATTCCAGAAAAATCACAGAAAATCCCAAAAAAATCACAGAAAATCCCCCAAAAATCACAGAAAATTCCAGAAAAATCCCAGAAAATCCCAGAAAAATCACAGAAAATCCCCCCAAAAAATCACAGAAAATTCCAGAAAAATCACAGAAAATCCCCCCCAAAAATCACAGAAAATTCCAGAAAAATCACAGAAAATCCCCCCAAAAAATCACAGAAAATTCCAGAAAAATCACAGAAAATTCCCCCAAAAAATCACAGAAAATTCCAGAAAAATCACAGAAAATTCCAGAAAAATCACAGAAAATCCCAAAAAAATCACAGAAAATTCCAGAAAAATCACAGAAAATTCAAAAAAATCACAGAAAACCCCCCCAAAAAAATCACAGAAAATCCCAGAAAAATCACAGAAAATCCCAAAAAAATCACAGAAAATTCCAGAAAAATCACAGAAAATTCCAGAAAATTCCCAAAAATCCCCCAAAAAAATCACAAAAAATTCCAGAAAAATCACAGAAAATCCCCCCAAAAAATCACAGAAAATTCCAGAAAAATCACAGAAAATCCCAAAAAACATCACAGAAAATTCCAGAAAAATCACAGAAAATTCCAGAAAAATCACAGAAAATTCCCCCAAAAAATCCCAGAAAATTCCAGAAAAATCACAGAAAATCCCCCAAAAAATCACAGAAAATCCCAGAAAAATCACAGAAAATCCCCCCAAAAAATCACAGAAAGTTCCAGAAAAATCACAGAAAATCCCAAAAAAATCACAGAAAATAAAAAAAAAATCACAGAAAATTCCAGAAAAATCACAGAAAATCCCAAAAAAATCACAGAAAATCCCTCAAAAAATCACAGAAAATCCCAAAAAAATCACAGAAAATCCCCCCAAAAAATCACAGAAAATTCCAAAAAAATCACAGAAAATTCCAGAAAAATCCCAGAAAATCCCCCACAAAAATCACAGAAAATTCCAGAAAAATCACAGAAAATCCCCCCAAAAAATCACAGAAAATTCCAGAAAAATCCCAGAAAGTCCCAAAAAAATCACAGAAAATTCCAGAAAAATCACAGAAAATTCCAGAAAAATCACAGAAAATCCCCCCCAAAAAAATCACAGAAAATTCCAGAAAAATCACAGAAAATCCCAAAAAAAATCACAGAAAATTCCAAAAAAATCACAGAAAATCCCCCCAAAAAATCACAGAAAATTTCAGAAAAATCACAGAAATCCCCCCCAAAAAATCACAGAAAATTCCAGAAAAATCCCAGAAAATCCCCAAAAAAATCACAGAAAATTCCAGAAAATTCCCAAAAATCCCCAAATTTTCCCAAATTCTTGATTGCAGGGCACGTTCAGCCCGGCCAGCGACGCCTGGGCCTTCGGGGTGACGCTCTGGGAGGTGCTGACGCGCTGCCGGGAGACCCCGTACGGGGCCCTGAGCGACGAGCAGGTGATCGCCAACGCCGGGCACCACTTCCGGAACCGCGGGCAGCAGGTGGGACTGGGACGGACTGGGAGGGACTGGGAGGGACTGGGAGGGACTGGGACAGACTGGGAGGGACTGGGAGGGAGCTGGGAGGGGTTTAGGACAGACTGGGATGGACTGGGATAAACTGGGACAAACTGGGAGGGACTGGGAGGAACTGGGAGGGACTGGGAGGGACTGGGAGGGAACTGGGACAAACTGGGAGGGACTGGGATGGACTGGGAGGGACTGGGATGGACTGGGAGGGACTGGGAGGGAACTGGGATAAACTGGGAGGGACTGGGAGGGACTGGGAGGGACTGGGAGGGACTGGGATAAACTGGGACAAACTGGGAGGGACTGGGAGGGACTGGGAGGGACTGGGAGGGACTGGGAGGGGTTTGGGACAGACTGGGACAAACTGGGAGGGACTGGGATGGACTGGGAATGGACTGGGAGGGACTGGGAGGGACTGGGAGGGACTGGGACAAACTGGGATAAACTGGGAGGGACTGGGACAAACTGGGAGGGACTGGGAGGGGTTACTGGGATGGACTGGGATGTACTGGGAGGGACTGGGAGGGACTGGGATGGGGTTATGGGGCCCAGTTATCCCTGTCCCAGTCCCTCCCAGTCCCTCCCAGTCCATCCCAGTTCCGTCCCAGTCCCTCCCAGTCCCTTCCAGTCCCTCCCAGTCCATCCCAGTCCATCCCAGTCCATCCCAGTGCCTCCCAGTCCATCCCAGTTCCATCCCAGTCCCCCCAGTCCCCCCAGTCCCCCCAGTTCCATCCCAGTCCATCCCAGTCCGTCCCAGTCACTCCCAGTCCATCCCAGTCCATCCCAGTCCCTCCCAGTCTATCCCAGTCCATCCCAGTCTGTCCCAAACCCCTCCCAGTCCCTCCCAGTCCATCCCAGTCCATCCCAGTAACCCCAGTTCCAGCAGTACCTGCCCTGCCCCCCCGGCTGCCCCCCGGCCCTGCACCGGCTGATGTTGAACTGCTGGGCCCGCGAGGCGGCCGAGCGGCCGGACTTCGGCCACCTGCACCGGACACTGAGTGACCGCGGGGCCTTGGAGTGACCATCACCTTCATCATCATCTTCATCATCATCATCATCACTGACCACCCTTCGGCCACCTGCACCGGACACTGAGTGACCACGGGGCTCTGGAGTGACCATGGTCATCTTCATCATCATTGTCATCATCACTGACCACCCACTGAGTGACCGCGGGGCCTTGGAGTGACCATGGTCATCTTCATCATCATTGTCATCATCACTGACCACCCACTGAGTGACCGTGGGGCTCTGGAGTGACCATCATCATCATCATCATCACTGACCACCCTTGGGTCACCTGCACCGGACACTGAGTGACCGCGGGGCCCTGGAGTGACCATCACCTTCATCATCATCACTGACCACCCACTGAGTGACCACGGGGCCCTGGAGTGACCACGGTCATCTTCATCATCATTGTCATCATCACTGACCACCCTTCGGCCACCTGCACCGGACACTGAGTGACCACGGGGCTCTGGAGTGACCACGGTCACCTTCATCATCATCACTGACCACCCTTGGGTCATCTGCACTGGGCACTGAGTGACCACGGGGCCCTGGAGTGACCATCATCATCATCTTCATCACTGACCACCCACTGAGTGACCACGGGGCCCTGGAGTGACCATCACCTTCATCATCATCACTGACCACCCACTGAGTGACCATGGGGCCCTGGAGTGACCACGGTCATCTTCATCATCATCATCATCACTGACCACCCACTGAGTGACCGTGGGGCTCTGGAGTGACCATCACCTTCATCATCATCACTGACCACCCTTCGGCCACCTGCACCGGACACTGAGTGACCACGGGGCTCTGGAGTGACCATCATCATCATCTTCATCACTGACCACCCACTGAGTGACCACGGGGCCCTGGAGTGACCATCACCTTCATCATCATCACTGACCACCCTTGGGTCACCTGCACCGGGCACTGAGTGACCATGGGGCCCTGGAGTGACCACGGTCATCTTCATCATCATCATCTTCATCACTGACCACCCACTGAGTGACCACGGCACCCTGGAGTGACCACAGTCATCTTCATCATCATCTTCATCACTGAGCACCCTTTGGTCACCTGAACTGGACATTGAGTGACCGCGGGGCCCTGGAGTGACCACGGTCACCTTCATCATCATCATCATCATCATCATCATCATCACTGACCACCCACTGAGTGACCACGGCACCCTGGAGTGACCACAGTCATCTTCATCATCATCTTCATCACTGAGCACCCTTTGGTCACCTGAACTGGACATTGAGTGATTGCGGGGGGGGAGGGGCCGGGATGATTTTTGGGGGCAGAAATTCTGATTTTTTTTTTTTGTACTTTTATTATTTAAAAAATTGTGGATTTGGGGCTTTTTTGAGTTTAAAAAATCTTTTTTTTCCCTCAAAATTTCTTAAAAATTGTCAAAACTTCGTAAAGAATTGCCAAAAGTTTACCACAAATTGTCAAAATTTCCCATTTCTTCCTCAACATTTCAATTTTTTCCCTTAAAAATATTTTTCCTCCCAAAAAAAACTTCACAAAAAATTGCATTTTCTCTCCAAATAATTTTATTTTTAACAAAAAAAATCCCAGATTCCTCAATAAACTCAATCTTTTCCTTTTCAGAACACTCAAATTTAAATAAATCCACTTATTTCCTTGGAAATTCAACTTTTCACTCAAAAACTCTTTTCTTTTTCCAATAAAATCAATTTTTTCACGCAGAAAATCCTTTTTTCTACTCAAACCCTTTTTCCTCTAAAAGTTCCCTTTAATAATAAAAAAAATCCCCATTTTTTGAGGCTTTTTTGGACCTTTTTAACCTTTTTTGAGGCTTTTATTTATTATTTTTGAGTTAATTTTCCGTGATACAAGCAGCGCTGCCATGGCAACAAAAGCAGGCCTTGGGAGTAGGCAGGCCGCAGGCTTCGTTGCTATGGCGACAAGAGCAGGCCTTGGGAGTAGGCAGGCCGCAGGCTTCGTTGCTATGGCGACAAGAGCAGGCCTTGGGAGTAGGCAGGCCGCAGGCTTTGTTGCTATGGCGACAAGAGCAGGCCACAGGCTTTAGGAGTACACAGGCCGCAGGCTTCATTACCATGGCAACAAGGAGCAGGCCTCACGTGTGCACAGGCCTAGTTGCCATAGCAACAGGATCAGGCCGCAGACTGTTGCCATGGCGACAGGCACAGGCCTTGGCAGTACACAGGCCACAGGCTTCGTTGTCATGGCGACCAAATCAGGCCTTGGCAGTACACAGGCCCCAGGCTCGGTTGCTGCGGCAACAAGACCAGGCCGCAGGCTTCGGCCTACTCCATCCTGCGCCATTTTCGCCCCCTCCCCCACCAAATCCGCCCCCTCCCCATCTCCCCACCCCCCCCTTCAAAGCAGCGTTGCCCCTCCCCCCCTCCCCAAATACTGCCACGGCTTTGGCCCCGCCCCTTCCAGTCCAAACTGGACCAGGCCCAGTCCAAACTGGGAGCGAATACTGATAAAATTCCCCCCCCCAGGTATAAAACCCCTTAATTAGGATAAAAAAAACTCGTTACAGAAATGTAAAAAAAAACCCCGCGGTACTAAAAATCTACAAAATGTGGTAAAAAAACCCCCCCAGACCCCGCCAGGGGGGTGGAATGTTCTGGAACCCCCCCCCCCACACACAAGGAGGGTTTGGGGGGGTCTGTCCGTGTGTCCGGCCCTGTCCGAGTGTCCGGCCCCGTCCGGGGGGTCCTGGGGGGGTCCCGGGGGGCTGGGCCGGGGTTATCGACGGCAGGATTCGTCTGGGGAGGGGGGAAAATGGGTTAGGGACCCCTTGAAATTTACCCGAATTACCCCAAAATCCACAAGAACCCCACAAAATTTACACAAAACTCCCCCAGGATCACAAATCCCCTCAAGATCCCCAAAATCCTCCCAATTAAACAAATCTGCCCCCCCAAAATCTGCCAAAATTCCCCCCAAATCACCCCAAATTCCTTCCAGAAATCCCCCCAAATTCCCCCCAAACCCCAAAATCCCCCCCGAAAGTAACCAAATCCCCCCAAAAACCCAAAATCACCCCCCAATCCCCCAAAACCCAAAAATTTCCCCCCAAATCCCCTCAAAAACCCAAAAATCCCCCCAAAATCCCCCCAAATTAACCAAATCCCCCCAAAAACCCCAAAATGCCCCCAATCCCCCAAAATCCCCCAAACCCCAAATTCCCCAAATCCCCAAAACCCAAAATCCCAAATCCCCCAAATTCCCCCCAAATCCCCCAAAATCCCAAAAATCCCCCAAACCCCAAATCCCCCCAAATCCCCCCCCAAAACACAAAAATTTCCCCCCAAACCCCCTCAAAACCCCCCAAAATCCCCCCCAACCCCTGCAAATCTCCCCCTAATTACCCCAAATCCCCCAAAACCCCCAAAAATCCCCAAAATCCCCCCAAACCCCCCCAAATCCCCCTCCCCACACCCACCCACGAGCAGCGCGCGGCCCCTCAGCCCCCCCGGCAGCCCCCCCAGCGTGGGGGGAGGGGGCTCCTCCTCTTCTTCCTCCTCCTCCTCCTCCTCCTCCTCTTGGCCCGGGGCTGCTTTTGGGGGTCCCGGGCCGGGGGTGCCGGGGTTGGGGGTCCCGGGGTTGGGGTCCTCGGGGGGGCCCCCCCAGGCCGCCAGCGCCGCCCCCTCCGAGGGGTAGCAGAAGGTTCGCTCCAGGTCGCGCTCGCTGAACCAGATCTGCAGCTGCGGGGACGTTTTGGGGCGTTTTGGGGGGATTTGGGGGTTTTGGGGACATTGGGGGTTTTGGGGATTTTGGGGATTTGGGGATTTGGGGATTTGGGGGTTTTGGGGATTTGGGGACGTTTGGGGGATTTGGGGTTTGGGACGTTTGGATTGGGATCGCTGAACCAGATCTGCAGCTGCGGGACGTTTTGGGGGGATTTGGGGATTTGGGGATTTGGGGACTTTGGGGGATTTGGGGACATTTAGGGAATTGGGGATGTTTGGGGGGATTTGGGGACATTGAGAAGATTTGGGGACGTTTGGGATTTGGGGATTGCTGAACCAGATCTGCAGCTGCGGGGACGTTTTGGGGCGTTTTTGGGGGATTTGGGGTGTTGGGGACTTTGGGGGATTTGGGGACATTTGGGAGATTTGGGAATGGGGATGTTTGGGGGGATTTGGGGACAATGAGGGATTTGGGGACGTTTGGATTTGGGATCGCTGAACAGATCTGCAGCTGCGGGATTTTGGGTGTTTTGGGGATTGGGAATTGGGATGTTTGGGGATTTGGGGACATTTGAGGGGATTTGGGGACATTTGGTACATTGGGGACTTTTGAGGATTTGGGGACATTGGGGGCATTGGGGACATTTGGGGACACTGGGGGGTTACACAGGTGACACACAGGTGACACACAGGTAACAGGTGACACAGGTAACAGGTAACAGGTGACACAGGTGACACACAGGTGACACACAGGTGACACAGGTATGACACAGGTGACACAGGTGACACACAGGTGACACACAGGCGACACACAGGTGACACAGGTGACACACAGGTGACACACAGGTGACACAGTGACACACAGGTGACACTGACACAGGTGACAGGTGACACACAGGTGACACACAGGTGACACACAGGTGACACAGGTGACACACAGATGACACACAGGTGACACAGGTGACACACAGGTGACACACAGGTGCCACAGGTGACACACAGGTGACAGGTGACACACAGGTGACACACAGGTGACACACAGGTGACACACAGGTGACACACAGGTGACACTCAGGTGACACAGGGGTAACACACAGGTGACACAGGAGGTTACACAGGTAACGCACAGGTGACACACAGGTAACACACAGTGACACACAGGTGACACACAGGTAACAGGTAACACAGGTAACAGGTGACACAGGTAACACACAAGTGACACACAGGTGACAGGTGACACACAGGTGACACAGCTGACACAGGTGACACACAGGTAACGCACAGGTAACGCACAGGTGACACACAGGTAACAGGTGACACAGGTGACAGACAAGTGACACAGAGAGGTTACACAGGTAACACACAGTGACACACAGGTGACACACAGGTAACAGGTGACATGGTGACACACAGGTGCCACAGTGACACACAGTGACACACAGGTGCCCCAGGTGTCCCCAGGTGTCCCCAGGTTACCTTCTTGCGCCGGGGCTCTCCCTTGGCCAGGCAGGAGCGGGGCAGCGCCAGGTACCCCCCGATCACCTGGATCTGCTCGGCCGTGGGGTAGCGCTTCTTGGGGGGCTCGGCCACGCCCCCGGGGCCACGCCCAGGGCCACACCCAGGGCCACCTGTGGGGACACCTGAGGGGACACCTGAGGGGACACCTGTGCCACCTGCGGGGTCACCTGCGGGGTCGCCGGTGGCGCGGCGCGGCCGCACCGTGATGGTGTTGCCGCTGCGGCGCTGCAGGGCGGGGTGGGGACACGGGGGGGGACACCGGGGGTCACGGCGAGGTGACACCGGCCGGACGGCCGAGGGGACGGGGGCGGACACCTGGACAGTGGCACCGGACACTGGGGTGGACACTGGAGTGGTGGCGCCACACGTGGGGACACCGCTGGACATGGGGACAGTGGCACTGGACACCTGGACAGTGGCACCGGACACCTGGACAGTGGCACTGGACACTGGGGTGGTGGCACTGGACACTGGGGTGGTGGCACACTGGGACACACTGGACATGGCGACACGTGGACACTGGCGGGACACTGGAGTGGTGGCGCCACCGGGGACACCGGACATGGGGGTGGCACTGGACACTGGGGTGGCACTGGACACTGGGGTGGGCACGTGGACCCTGGACAGTGCACGGACAGGACGTGGCACGGACACTGGGGTGGACACTGGGATGGTGGCGCCACACGTGGGGACACCGCTGGACATGGGGACAGAGCCACCGGACATGGGGACACTGCTGGACAGCTGGACAGTGGCACCGGACTTGGGGACAGTGACCCTGGGCTTGGGGACAGAGCCACTGGACACCTGGACAGTGTCGCCGGACAAAGGGACAGCGCCCCCCTCCGGTGACACCGCTGACGTCACAGGGGCAGTGGTCAGCGTGGTCACCAAAGGGGTCACTTGGCCGGACACTGTCCCCGGTGTCCCCACTGACCCCTGACCTCTCCGGCCCTCCACCGCTGTCCAGTTCTTGACCATCCCCTTGACCGTCCCTTGTCCATCTGCTGTCCCCAGGCCAGTGGTCACTCCATGACCTTTGACCATCACTTGTCCCTCTATTGTCCCCAAGCCAGTGGTCACTCCATGACCTTTGACCGTCCCCTGTCCATCCGCTGTCCCCAGGCCAGTGGTCACTCCATGACCTTTGACCGTTCCTATGTCCCTGGCTGACCCTTGACCCCCAGGTGACCCCACGGTGACCCCGCCACGCCCCTCGTCCCCTCCCGGCTCGGGGACAAAGCGGCTCCGCAGGTGACTGACCCGGCCCCGGGGCGGATTTGGGGGATTTGGGGAATTTTGGGGGTCCCAGGAGGAATTTTGGGAATTTTGGGGATCCTGGGAAGGATTTTGGGGATCCCAGGTGGGATTTTGGGGAGGATTTTTGGGATCCTGGGCAGAATTTTGGGGATGATTTTGGGAACAATTTTGGAAATCCTGGGAAGGATTTTGGGGAGGGTTTTGGGGGTCCCAGGTGGGATTTTCGGCAGGGCCGCATTTCTCCACCCCTGGCGCCAGCACCAGGTGGGAGCCCCCTAAACCTTCCTGCCCAGGTGTGCCACCCGTGCCAGGTGTGCCCCCTGTGCCAGGTATAAATCCTGATCCAGGTGTGCCACCTGATCCAGGTGTGCCACCTGTGCCGGGTATAACCCCTGATCCAGGTGTGCCACCTGTGCCAGGTATAACCCCTGATCCAGGTGTGCCCCCTGATCCAGGTGTGCCACCAATACCAGGTGTGCCACCTGTGCCAGGTGTGGGTCCTGATCCAGGTATAACACCTGATCCAGGTGTGCCACCTGTGCCAGGTATAACACCTGATCCAGGTGTGCCCCCCAGAGTCTCCAGCCCAGCTGTGCCCCCTTGCCCAGGTGTGCCCCCTGATCCAGGTGTGCCCCCAAGTGTGCCCCCCATGCCAGGTGTTCCCCTTGCCCAGGTGTTCCCCCAGGTGTGCCCATAGGTGTGCCCCCCATGCCAGGTGTGCCCCCAGGTGTGCCCCCCATGCCAGGTGTTCCCCCAGGTGTTCCCCCTGATCCAGGTGTGCCCCTAGGTGTGCCCCCAGGTGTGCCCCCCATGCCAGGTGTTCCCCCAGGTGTGCCCCCAGGTGTTCCCCCTTGCCCAGGTGTGCCCCCAGGTGTTCCCCCAGGTGTTCCCCCTTGCCCAGGTGTGCCCCCAGGTGTGCCCCCAGGTGTGCCCCCCATGCCAGGTGTGCCCCCAGGTGTTCCCCCAGGTGTGCCCCCAGGTGTTCCCCCTTGCCCAGGTGTTCCCCCAGGTGTTCCCCCTGATCCAGCTGTGCCCCCCATGCCAGCTGTGCCCCCAGGTGTTCCCCCAGGTGTTCCCCCAGGTGTGCCCCCAGGTGTTCCCCCTTGCCCAGGTGTTCCCCCAGGTGTGCCCCCAGGTGTGTTCCCCTGCCCAGGTGTGCCCCCCATGCCAGGTGTGCCCCCAGGTGTGCCCCCAGGTGTTCCCCCCTGCCCAGGTGTGCCCGCCCGGGCGCGGCGCCGCTGCAGCAGCTCCCGTTTCCAGGGGGGCACCTGGGCCTGGCGCTCGCGCTGCTCCCGCTCCCGGCGCCGCGAGGCCTCGTCCTCCCGGCGGCGCCGCTCCAGCAGGGCCAGCTTCCAGGGGGGCACCTGCGACATCCTGGGGACAATGGGGACAATGGGGACATTGGGGGGATTGGGGGGATTGGGGGGATTGGGGACATTGGGGGACAATGGGGACATTGGGGACAATGGGGACACTGAGGGGATTAGGAACATTGGGGACACATTGGGGTCACATTGGGGACGTTGGGGACACATTGGGGACATTGAGGGGATTGGGGACATTGGGGACATCGGGGACATTGGGGACAGTGGGGCTCCAGCAGCGCCAGCTTCCAGGGGGGCACCTGCGACATCCTGGGGACAATTGGGGACAATTCAGGGGATTGGGGACATTGGGGACACTGGGGACATTGGGGGCAATTCAGGGCATTGGGGACATTGGGGACATTGGGGACATTGGCGGGATTGGGGACATTGGGGACAATGGGACATTGGGGACACATTGGGGGATTGGGGACATTGGGGGGATTGGGGGTGTTGGGAACATTGGGGGCAATTCAGGGCATTGGGGACATTGGGGACACTGGGGACAATTCAGGGGATTGGGGACATTGGGGACACTGGGGCTCCAGCAGCGCCAGCTTCCAGGGGGCACCTGCGACATCCTGGGGACAATGGGGACAATGGGGACAATTCAGGGCATTGGGGACACTGGGGACATTGGGGACATTGGGGACATTGGGGACAATTCAGGGCATTGGGGACATTGGGGACAGTGAGGGGATTGGGGACATTGGGGGATTGGGGACATTGGGGACAGTGGGGATGTTGGGGACATTGGGGACATTGGGGGCATTGGGGACATTGGGGCTCCAGCAGGGCCAGCTTCCATGGGGGCACCTGCGACATCCTGGGGACAATGGGGACAATGGGGACATTGGGGGGATTGGGGGGATTGGGGGGATTGGGGGGATTGGGGACATTGGGGGACAATGGGGACATTGGGGACAATGGGGACACTGAGGGATTAGGAACATTGGGGACACATTGGGGACATTGGGGTGTTGGGACATTGGGGACACATTGGGGGCATTGGGGACAATTCAGGGCATTGGGGACATTGGGGACATTGGGGTGTTGGGGACATTGGGGACATTGGGGACATTGGGGACAGTGGGGGGATTGGGGGACATTGGGGACATTGGGGACATTGGGGACATTGGGGGCAATTCAGGGCATTGGGGGCATTGGGGACATTGGGGACATTGGGGACAGTGGGGACATTGGGGACATTGGGGACATTGGGGACAGTGGGGCAATTCAGGGGATTGGGGACATTGGGGGATTGGGGACACTGGGCTCCAGCAGGGCCAGCTTCCAGGGGGGCACCTGCGACATCCTGGGGACAGTGGGGACAATTCAGGACATTGGGGACATTGGGGACATTGGGGCAATTCCAGGGACTGGGGACATTGGGGGGATTGGGGACATTTGGGGACATTGGGGCATTGGGGACATTGGGGGATTGGGGACATTGGGGACACTGGGGACAATTCAGGGTATTGGGGACATTGGGGACATTGGGGAAAATGGGGACATTGGGGACAATGGGGGATTGGGGACATTGGGGTGTTGGGCACATGTGGGGTGTTGGGGACATTGGGGACATTGGGGACACTGGGGACACTGAGGGGATTGGGGACACTGGGGACATTGGGGACACTGGGGACATTGGGACATTGGGGGATTGGGGGACATTGGGGCTCCAGCAGGGCCAGCTTCCAGGGGGGCACCTGCGACATCCTGGGGACATTGGGGACAATGGGGACATTGGGGACACATTGGGGGATTGGGGACATTGGGGGATTGGGGTGTTGGGGACAGTGGGGGCAATTCAGGGCATTGGGGACATTGGGGACACTGGGGACAATTCAGGGGATTGGGACATTGGGGACATTGGGGACAGTGGGGACGGTGGGGACATATGGGGACATTGGGGACACTGGGGCTCCAGCAGCGCCAGCTTCCAGGGGGCACCTGCAACATCCTGGGGACAATGGGACAATGGGGCAATTCAGGGCATTGGGGACACTGGGACAGTGGGGACAATGGGGACATTGGGGACAATTCGGGGCCCATTGGGGACACTGATGGGGGATTGGGACATTGGGGCATTAGGGCACTGGATGTGGGGACATTGGGGTGTTGGGACATGGGGGATTGGGGGATTGGGGACAGTGAGGGCAATGGGGACGTTTGGGACATTGGGGACATTGGGGATATTGGGGACACATTGGGGACATTGGGGCTCAGAGGGCCAGCTTCGGGGCACTGCGACATTACTGGGGACAATGGGGACATTGGGGACAATTCAGGGCATTGGGGCATTGGGGGCATTGGGGACATTGAGGACATTGGGGACACTTGGGGACATGGGGGACATTGGGGGCAATTCAGGGCATGGGGACATTGGGGGCTTGGACATGAGGACATTGGGGACATTGGGGGATTGGGGACACTGAGGAATTTGGGGACATTTGGGGACATTGGGGACATTTGGGGACATTTGGGGGCACTGGGAGAGCTTTGGGGGGAACTGGGAGGGGACATTGGGGACAATGGAGGGACCAGGATGGGGACAGGGCCACCAAGGCCACCAGGGCAGGAGCCAAAGGGGACATTTGGGGACATTTGGGGACATTTTGGGACATTTTTGGACATTTTGAGACCATTTGGGGACATTCTGTGGACATTTGGGGACATTTTGGGGATACTTGGGGACATTTTGGGACATTTTGGGGACATTTGGGGACGTCAGCCCTGGTCACCATCACCCTTCCATTGGGGCGGGGTCCCCAAAATCCCTGAAAGCCCCAAAATTTCAGAAATTCCGGGAATTTTGTGGGGAGAATTTTGGGGGGAGATTCCGGGAATTTTGGGGGGAATTTTTGGGAGAATTTTTGGGGGGGGTTCCGCAAATTTTGGGAGGAATTTAGTGGAGAATTTTGGGGAGAATTCCGGGATTTTGGGGGCATTTCCGGGATTTTTGGGGACAATCCCGTGAACTTTGAGGAATTTAGTGGAGAATTTTGGGGGGGGGATTCCCGAGATTTTTGTGGAGAATTTTGGGGACCATTCCGGGAATTTTGGAAGGAGTTTTGGGGAATTTTGTGGAGAAATTTTGGGGACAATTCCGGGATTTTTGTGGAGAATTTTGCGGACGATCCCGTGAATTTTGTGGAATTTTGCGGAGGATTTTGGGGGCAATTCCGGGAATTTTTGAACGCAGTCTGGGGAATCTTGTGAGAATTTTGGGGACAATTCCGGGATTTTTTGTGGAGAATTTTGGGGAGGATCCCGTGAATTTTGTGGGATTTAGCGGAGGATTTTGGGGGCAATTCCGGGAATTTCGGGTTCTCCCGCATCCCCAAAATCCGGGGCGGGGCCCGCAGGAATTTTTTTTTGGGGATCCCAAAAATCCGGGGGTGGGAGGTTTTGGGGAATCCCAAAAAATCCGCGCGCGGCAAAAAAAAAAAAAAAAAAATTAAAAAAAAAAAAAAACCAAATCCGCGGGAAACGCCCCAAAAAAAATCCGCGGGAAATCCCGGCCAAAACCAAAAAAAAAACCGCGGGAAATCCCCGAAATGGGTGGGGGGAGGGGTGCGGGAGAAAACCCCCCCCCTCAAAATTTGGGGAGTGGTCGCGCCCCTCCCCCCCCCCCCTCAGGAGCGCGCGGGTGGGGGAGGGGGAAGGGCGGAAAAAACCGGAAAAAAAAGCCGAAAAAAATTTAAAAAAAAATTAAATAAAATAAAAGGAGGGGTGGGGGAGGGGAAACCGCGGGGTCCCGCCCCTCCCCCACCCAGATTTTTGGGGAGGGGTCCCAACCCCCCCCCCCAAATTTACTCACCCGGGGCCGGAGCGCGGGGGGGACCCGGAGGAAGCGGCGGGGGGGGGGGGAGGGGCGGGGGGGGGGGTGGGGGAGGGGCGGGGGGTGGGGGTGGGGAGGGGAAGGAAAAGCGGCTTTTCCTGCGGGGGGGGGCGGGGGAGGGGACTTCAAATTTTGGGGGGGGGGGGGGGGGAAAAGATGAAATTTGGGGGTGGGGTTGAATTTCGGGAAAAAAAAAAATTTAAAAAAAAAATTAAAAATTTTTTAAATAATTTAAAAATTAAATAAAAATCGGGGGGGAGTGGGGGAGGGGCAGGGGGAGTGGGGGAGGGGCGGGTGGGATTTTTTTGGGGGGATTTTGGGGGATTTTGGGGGGTTTTTTGGGGGTGTGGGGGGAGGGGAGGGTTTCCTCTTTGTGCGCGGAAATGGGGGCGGGGCTCCCGGGGAAGGGGGCGGGGTTTAGCGGAGGGGGGCGGGGCTTCGAGGGTTTTGGGGAGGGGAAGCCCCAAAACCGCCCCAAAATTGCTCGAAATGTCGGGAATTTTCACAGATTTGGGCAAATTCTCTTTCTTGGGAACTCCCCAGACCCTCCAAATTCCCCAAATTTCTCCAAATGTCCCCAATCTTCCCCAATTCTCCTTCCATTCCCCAAATTCTCCCAAATTTTCCCCAAATTTTCCCCAATTTCCCCAAATTCCCCAAATTTCCTTCCTGAACCCCAATCCCAAATTTCACCCCAAATTTTTCCCCAGTTTTCCCCACATTTCCCAAATTCCTCCCAAATTCCTCCCAAATTCCCTTTCCTGGGACCCCCCAAACCCCAAATTCCCCCAAAATTTCCCGAAATTTCCCAAAATTCCCTTTTCCTGGACCCCCCAAACCCATTCCCAAATTTCCCCCAATTCCTAAAATTTTCCCCAATTTCCCCCAAATTCCGATCCTGGGACCCCCCCAAATCCCAAATTCCCCAAAATTCCAATTTCCCCAAATTCCCGTCAAAAATTTCCCAAATTCCCCCAAAATTTCTTTTTGGGACCCCCCCAAATCCCGAATTCCCCCAAAATTTTCCCAATTTTCCCCAAATTCCCTAAATTACCATTTTCCCCAATTCCCAAATTTCCCAATTTCCTTCCTGGGACGCCCCTCCACCCAAATCCCCCAAAATTCCCCCACCAAATTTCCAATTTCCCCAAATCCCCCCAAATTTTCCCCAAATTCCCGGGATGCCCTCGGGGGGTGGGGGAGGGGCGGTGCCCGCGTCTCCCCCTCCCCCCCACCCCTCAATGGGCGACTTCCGGTGGGGCCCCTCCCCCCACCCGAGCTCACCTGGCCACGCCCCCGGGTGGGGGGGTCGGGGTCACCTCGGCGTCGGCCGCGCCCAAATCCTGACCCCGATCCCCGACAGGTGAGGTCACACCTGGGCAGGTGAGCCCCAAAATCTGGCCTTGATCCCAGCCAGGTGAGCCCCAAATCCTGACCCTGATCTTGGCCAGGTGAGCCCCAAATCCTGACCCTGATCTTGGCCAGGTGAGCCCCAAAATCTGGCCTTGATCCTGCCCAGGTTACCCCAAATCCTGGCCCCACACCTGGGCAGGTGAGCCCCAAAATCTGGCCTTGATCTTGGCCAGGTGAGCCCAAATCCTGACCCTGATCCCAGCCAGGTGAGCCCCAAATCCTGACCCCACACCTGGGCAGGTGAGCCCCAAAATCTGGCCTTGATCCCGGCCAGGTGAGCCCCAAATCCTGGCCCCACACCTGGGCAGGTGAACCCAAATCCTGACCCTGGCCCTGATCCCAGACAGGTGAGGTCACACCTGGGCAGGTGAGATCAGGGTCAGGTGAGCGCCAAATCCTCATCCTAATCCTGATCCTGGACAGGTGAGGTCACACCTGGGCAGGTGAGCCCCAAAATCTGGCCTTAATCCCAGCCAGGTGAGCCCCAAATCCTGACCCCACACCTGGGCAGGTGAACCCAAATCCTGATTCTGATCCTGGACAGGTGAGCCCCAAATCCTGATCCTGGGCAGGTGAGGTCTGACCTCACATTTGGACAGGTGAGCCCAAAATCTGACCCCACACCTGGGGCAGGTGAGCCCTGACCTGATCTCAGTCCTGGCCAGGTGAGCCCTGATCCCCTCAGCTGGGGGGGAACCAGGTGATCGCCCCCAGGTGTGCTCCAGGTGTGCTCCAGGTGTGCTCCAGGTATCCCCATCCACCCCCAGGTGTGCTCCAGGTGTGACCCAGGTCTCCAAATCCCCTCCAGGTGAGATCCAGGTGTGCTCCAGGTGTGACCCAGGTCTCCAAATCCCCTCCAGGTGTGATCCAGGTGTGATCCAGGTATCCCAGTTCCCTCCAGGTGTGGCCCAGGTGTGTCCTCACTGTCCCCAGGTGTACCCCAGGTATCTCAGGTGTACCCCAGATGTGTCCCAGGTGTCTCAGGTGTCCCCCAGGTGTCCCCCAGGTGTCCCCAGGTGTACCCCAGATGTCCCCCAGGTGTGTCCCCACCCCCCAGGTGTGTCCCCACTGTCCCCAGGTGTACCCCAGATGTCCCCCAGGTGTGTCCCCACCCCCAGGTGTCCCCCAGGTGTGTCCCCGCTGTCCCCAGGTGTGTCCCAGGTATCCCCCAGGTGTGTCCCCACCCCCCAGGTGTCCCCCAGGTGTGTCCCAGGTGTCCCCCAGGTGTGTCCCAGGTGTCTCAGGTGTCCCCCAGGTGTGTCCCCACCCCCAGGTGTGTCCCCACGCCCCAGGTGTGTCCCAGGTGTCTCAGGTGTCCCCCAGGTGTGTCCCCACCCCCAGGTGTCCCCCAGGTGTGTCCCCGTTGTCCCCAGGTGTGTCCCAGGTATCTCAGGTGTACCCCAGGTGTACCCCAGATGTACCCCAGGTGTGTCCCAGGTGTACCCCAGGTGTGTCCCCACCCCCCAGGTGTGTCTCAGGTGTACCCCAGGTGTGTCCCCGCTGTCCCCAGGTGTGTCCCCACCCCCCAGGTGTGTCCCCGCTGTCCCCAGGTGTGTCCCAGGTGTGTCCCCCCACCCCAAGCGGGTCAATCCCGGTGACTCAGAGGATTTGGGGGGTGGGCGGGGCCTCCCCAGCCTCACCTGGGCCCCTCCCCCACCCTCACCTGGGCTATTTAAGGTGGCCCCGGGTCCCTCCTGTCCCCTCCTGTCCCCACCTGGGCTCACCTGGGCTCACCTGCTCCCACCTGGGCTCACCTGGGCTCACCTGGCCCCGATGGCTCCGCCCGGGCCCCGATGGCCCCCGGTGCTGCTGCTGCTGCTGCTGGGTGAGACTGGGATGGACTGGGACAAACTGGGATGGGATTGGGATGGGATTGGGGGGCATTGGGATAGACTGGGATGGACTGGGATGGACTGGGATGGACTGGGATGGACTGGGAGGGACTGGGATAGACTGGGATGGAAATTGGGGGGAACTGGGATGGGATTGGGATGGACTGGGATTGAGATTGGGGTCATTGGGATGAACTGGGATGGACTGGGATGGACTGGGATGGACTGGGATGGATTGGGATGGGACTGGGATGGACTGGGATGGAAATTGGGGGGAACTGGGATGGACTGGGATGGACTGGGATGGACTGGAATGGGATTGCGATGGGATTGGGGGGCATTGGGATAGACTGGGATGCACTGGGACAAACTGGGATGGACTGGGATGGGACTGGGATGGGATTGGGATGGACTGGATGGACTGGGATGGACTGGGACAAACTGGGATGGACTGGGATGGGATTGGGATGGACTGGGATGGACTGGGATAAACTGGGATGGGACTGGGTTATACTGGGATGGGATTGGGACAAACTGGGATGAACTGGGACAAACTGGGATGGACTGGGATGGAGATTGGGGGAACAGGGATGGACTGGGATGGGACTGGGATGGAAATTGGGAGGAACTGGGATGGACTGGGAATGACTGGAGTGGGACTGGGATGGACTGGGAGGGCACTGGGATGGACTGGGACAAACTGGGATGGATTGGGATGGACTGGATGGTCTGGGATGGGATTGGGATGAACTGGGATTGAGACTGGGGCACTGGATGGACTGGGATGGAGATTGAGGGAACTGGGATGGACTGGGATGGACTGGGATGGACTGGGATGGAGACTGGAAGGGACTGGGACGGGGACTGGGGATAAAGTCAGGGAGGGAAACTGGGACAGGAAATGGGAGGGACTGGGAGGGACTGGGAGGGACTGGGAATGGCGGAGATGGAGCGATAGGGAACTTGGGAGGGACTGGGATGAACTGGGAATGAACTGGGATGGACTGGGAATGACGGATGCGGAATCTGGGAGGGGCTGCGGTGACTGGGAGGGACTGGGATGGACTGGGACAAACTGGGATGGACTGGGACATGCGGAATGGAGCTGGGATGGAGGGACTGGGATGACTGGGAATGAACTGGGATGACTGGGATGGACGGATGAACTGGGTGGACTGGGATGGCTGAACGGGGATGGACTGGGAATGAACTGGGATGGACTGGGACAGGAACTGGGAGGGACTGGGAATGACGGATATGGAATCTGGGAGGGGCTGTGGTGACTGGGCTGAACTGGGATGGACTGGGAATGAACTGGGATGGACTGGGAGGGACTGGGATGGACTGGGATGGACTGGGATGACTGGGAATGAACTGGGAGGCTTGGAGACTGGGATAATGGGAACTGGGATGGGGTGGACTGGGATGGACTGGGAGGGACTGGGAATGAACTGGGATGGACTGGGAATGAACTGGGGTGGACTGGGAATGAACTGGGGTGGACTGAGCCAAACTGGGCCAAACTGGGATGGGAACTGGGATGGGAACCGAGCCAAACTGGGATGGCAACTGGTCCGTACTGGTCCGTACTGGTCCAAACCAGATCCCTGCCCTCCCCCCAGGCACCGCCGTGCTCTGTGCTCGCCCCGGCTCCGGCTCCGGTTCCGTTTCCGGTTCCGGTTCTGATCCCGGTTCCGGTTCGCTGTCCCCGCTGACGGCCGGGGTGGATCCCTGCAAGGACCCGCTGGGGCTGCTCAGCCCCCAGACGGGATCGGGACCCTCGGGATCGTCGGGATCGGCGTCGGGATCCGCCGAGTGCCAGGGCGGCCGACCCGGATCGGGATCCTCCGGAAATTCGGGATCCTATGGAGGAAGTTCGGGATCCTACGGAGGAAATTCGGGATCCTATGGGGGATCGGGATCCTCCGGAAATTCGGGATCCTACGGGGGAAATTCGGGATCCTACGGAGGAAATTCGGGATCTTATGGGGGATCAGGATCCTCTGGAAGTTCGGGATCCTACGGAGGAAATTCGGGATCCTATGGAGGATCGGGATCCTCCGGAAATTCGGGATCCTACGGGGGAAATTCGGGATCCTACGGGGGTGGATCAGGATCCCATGGGGGAAATTCAGGATCTTATGGGGGATCGGGATCCTCTGGAAGTTCAGGATCTTACGGTGGAAGTTCAGGATCCTACGGAGGAAATTCGGGGTCTTATGGGGGATCGGGATCCTCTGGAAGTTCAGGATCTTATGGGGGAAATTCGGGATCCTATGGGGGAAATTCAGGATCCTACGGGGGAAATTCGGGATCTTATGGGGGATCAGGATCCTCTGGAAGTTCGGGATCCTACGGAGGAAATTCAGGATCCTACGGGGGAAGTTCGGGATCCTACGGATTGGGATCCAGCTCAGGCTCCTACGGATACGGATCAGGCCGGCCTGGATTCGGATCTGGATCAGGAAGACCCGGATCTGGATCAGGCAGACCCGGATCTGGATCTGGATCAGGATCGGGATCAGGCAGACCCGGATCTGGATCCGGATCTGGATCTGGATCAGGCAGACCCGGATCCCAAGGGGGAATCGGCTCAGGAAAACCCGGATCTGGATCAGGCAGGCCTGGATCCCAAGGCGGAATAGGATCCGGATCGGGCAGGCCCGGAAGCGGATCCGGCTCCTACGGGGGATCCTACGGGGGTGATGCGGGATCCTACGGAGGGTCCGGATCCCAAGGGGGCGGATCGGGATCCTATGGGGGATCCTCGGGATCCTATGGGGGATCCTCAGGATCCTATGGGGGCAGACCTGGATCCCAAGGGGGTGGATCAGGATCCTATGGAAGACCGGGATCTTATGGGGGTGGATCGGGATCCTATGGGGGATTGGGATCTTATGGGGGATCCTCGGGATCCTATGGGGGATCAGGATCCCAAGGCAGACCAGGATCCCAAGGGGGATCCTCAGGATCCTATGGGGGATCCTCGGGATCCTATGGGGGATCGGGATCCCAAGGCAGACCAGGATCCTATGGGGGCAGACCTGGATCCCAAGGGGGTGGATCAGGATCCTATGGAAGACCGGATCTTATGGGGGTGGATCGGGATCTTATGGGGGATCCTCAGGATCCTATGGGGGATCAGGATCCCAAGGTAGACCAGGATCCTATGGGGGATTGGGATCCTACGGAGGGGATTCAGGATCCTATGGAGGGGATTCGGGATCCTATGGAGGGGATTCAGGATCCTACGGAGCTGGATCAGGATCCTACAGAGGGGATTCGGGATCCTACGGAGCTGGATCAGGATCCTACGGAGGGGATTCAGGATCCTACGGAGGGGATTCAGGATCCTACGGAGCTGGATCAGGATCCTTCGGAGGGGATTCGGGTTCCTTCGGAGGATTCCCGGGATCCCGGCAGCGCCCCGGCTACAAGAACCCCGGGATCCCCTTCGTGCCGGGGCTGCGGCACCCTGCCCGCATCGGGGGGCGCCTGCCCATCCGCCGGGGGCCGGGGTCCGGGCCGGGATCGGGGCTGGGGTACAGCTGGGGGTCCGGTCGGGGGTCCGGTCAGGGATCCGGGCCGGGATCGGGGCTGGGGTACAGCTGGGGGTCCGGTCGGGGGTCCGGTCAGGGGTACAGCTGGGGGTCCGGTCGGGGGTCCGGGATGGGATCGGGTCAGGGGTACAGCTGGGGGTCCGGTCAGGGGTCCGGTCAGGGATCCGGTCAGGGGTACAGCTGGGGGTCCGGTCGGGGGTCCGGTCAGGGGTCTGGTCAGGGATCCAGACAGGGATCAGCCCTGGAATCTGCCCAGGGATCCGGACACGGATCCGGTCAGGGAACCAGTCAGGGATCGGCCCTGGGAGCTGCCCAGGGATCCAGTCAGGGCTACAGCCAGGGATCCGGTCCGGGATCCGGTCCGGGATCCAGTCAGGGCTACAGTCAGGGATCCGGTCCGGGATCCGGTCCGGGATCCGGTCAGGGCTACAACCAGGGATCCGGTCAGGGATCCGGTCCGGGATCCGGTCAGGGATCCAGTCAGGGCTACAGCCAGGGATCCGGTCCGGGATCCGGTCCGGGATCCGGTCAGGGCTACAACCAGGGATCCAGGGCCCAGCCGGGATCCAGCTCCGGGGAAGGGGATGGGTGTGGGGGGTGTTAGAAATAGGGGAGGGGTCCCAGAGGATCCCGAAGGATCCCAAAAGCTCCTTTGGGGATGGGTGTGGGGGGTGCTGGAAATAGGGGAGGGGTCCCAGAGGGTCCCAAAAGATCCCAGAGGATCCCAAATAAAGTCTCAGATCCAAGCCGGGATCCAGCTCTGGGGATGGGGATGGGTCAGGGGGGTGCCGGAAATAGAGGAGGGGTCCCAGAGGGTCCCAAAGGATCCCAAAAGCTCCTTTGGGGATGGGTGGTGGGAAATAGGGGAGGGGTCCCAGAGGGTCCCAAATAAAGTCTCAGATCCAAGCCGGGATCCAGCTCTGGGGATGGGGATGGGTGTGGGGGGTGCCGGAAATAGGGGAGGGGTCCCAGAGGGTCCCAGAGGATCCCAAATAAAGTCTCGGATCTGGGCCCGGCCTCGTCGCTGTCCCCAAATGGGGTGGGGGGACTGGGAATACTGGGAATACTGGGAATACTGGGAATACTGGGAATGGGGACACTGGGGACACTGGGAATACTGGGATGGGGATACTGGGAGTACTGGGGATACTGGGATGGGGATACTGGGAGTACTGGGATGGGGATACTGGGAATACTGGGAATACTGGGATGGGGACACTGGGGACACTGGGAATACTGGGATGGGGATACTGGGATGGGGATAATGGGTATACTGGGAATACTGGGATGGGGATACTGGGAGTACTGGGGATACTGGGATGGGGATACTGGGGACACTGGGAATATGGGATGGGTAATGGGTATACTGGGAATACTGGATGGGATACTGGGGATACTGGGATGGGGATAATGGGTATACTGGGAATACTGGGATGGGGATACTGGGGATACTGGGAATACTGGGATGGGGATACTGGGAATACTGGGATGGGGATACTGGGAATACTGGGAATACTGGGAATACTGGGATGGGGATACTGGGGACACTGGGGATACTGGGAATACTGGGATTGGGATATTGGGAACACTGGGATGGTGATACTGGGGATACTGGGAATACTGGGGACACTGGGAATGGGGACACTGGGGACACTGGGGACACTGGGAATACTGGGATGGGTATACTGGGAATACTGGGATGGGGACACTGGGGACACTGGGAATACTGGGAATACTGGGATGGGGACACTGGGGACACTGGGAATACTGGGATGGGGATACTGGGATGGGGATAATGGGTATACTGGGAATACTGGGATGGGGATACTGGGGACACTGGGATGGGGATACTGGGAGTACTGGAAACACTGGAATGGGGATACTGGGAATACTGGGATTGGGATATTGGGAACACTGGGATGGGGATACTGGGAATACTGGGAATACTGGGATGGGGACACTGGGAATACTGGGAATACTGGGATGGGGATACTGGGGGGACTGGGAAAGGGATACTGGGAATACTGGGAATGTTCCCAGTCCTGTCCCAGCCCCGCCCCCCCAAACCAGTGCTCCCAGTCTGGCCCCGCCCCCCCCAAACCAGTGCTCCCAGTGCTCCCAGTCCGGCCGGTTCCAACCCCAATTTGGGGGGGGGACACACCTGGAACCGCCGGAATTTGGGGGACACACCTGGAACGTTCCAAATATTTATTGGGGGGGGGTGGGTTCACACCTGGAAATTCCCACATTTTGGGGGTTCACACCTGGATTGAACCAAATTTTTTGGGGGGGTTCACACCTGGAAATTCCCAAGTTTTGGGGGGGGGTTCACACCTGGATTGTCCCAATTTTTTGGGGGGGGGTTCACACACTGGAATTGTACCAATTTTTGGGGGGAGGGGGGTTCACCTGGAAATTCCAAATCTTGGGATGGTCACACTGATTACATCATGGACATTCCAATTTGGGTTCCACCTGGAATATCCCAATTTTTTGGGGGGGGGGTTTCACACCTGGAACATTCCAAATTTTTTTTGGGGGGGTCCCTAAAACCTTTCCCCCCCCGGGGCAGGAAATGCCGGAAGTGAGTCACGGCCCCTCCCCCACCCCCCGGGAGCCTTTAAGAGCCCTCCCAGTGCTCCCAGTTTGCTCCCAGTTTGCTCCCAGTAAGGCCCGGAGGCGCAGAGGGGAGGGACGGGATGCGCTGAGGTAACGGGTGAGGGAGACTGGGATGGACTGGGAGGACTGGGATGAACTGGGATGGACAAACTGGGAGGACTGGGAGGACTGGGAAGGGATCTGGGAGACCCTGGGATAAACTGGGGGGGACTGGGATGAACTGGGAATGAACTGGGAGGGAATGGGAGCAAACTGGGATGGACTGGGGGGGTCACTGGGATGAACTGGGGGTTACTGGGAGGCACTGGGAATGAACTGGAGGCAATGGGGGCACTGGGGATGAACTGGAGTCAACTGGGAGGCACTGGGAATGAACTGGGAGGGCAATGGGGGGCACTGGGATGGACTGGGAATGAACTGGGAGGGACTGGGAGGCACTGGGATGAACTGGGGGGCACTGGGAATGAACTGGGATAAACTGGGGGCACTGGGATGAACTGGGGGTCACTGGGATTGAACTGGGGGTCACTGTGGCCAAACTGGGATGAACTGGGAATGAACTGGAACCAAACTGGGGGGCACTGGGGGTAAACTGGAGGGTCACTGGGATAAACTGGGATGAACTGGGGGTCACTGGGATGAACTGGGAGCACTGGGGGGTCACTGGGATGAACTGGGATGCACTGGGAAGCACTGGGACAAACTGGGATGAACTGGGACCAACTGATACTGGGAATGAACTGACAATGGGGGTCACTGGGGTAAACTGGAGGGTCACTGGGATAAACTGGGATGAACTGGGGGTCACTGGGGGGAACTGGGATGAACTGGGAGGCACTGGGACCAAACTGGGAGGCACTGGGACCAAACTGGGATGAACTGGGGGGTCACTGGGGGGGGGGGGTCACCGGTTCTCACTGGTGCCTCCCCCCCCCCCCCCCCCCCAGCCATGGCCGAACGCCGCCGCCCCTCCCCCCCCGAAACCCCCCAGCCCCTCCCCCCCCCGGGGCTCCCCCTCGCGCCGTGGCCGCCCCTGCCCGAATGGCCCCGAGGCGACAGTCGCGATAGCCACGATAGCGGCGGCGATAGCCACGATAGCGGCGGCGATAGCGGCGATAGAAGCGGCGACAGAGGCGGCGACAAGCACAAGGCCACGCCCCCCGCGACAGGCGGCACCCAGTGACACCCCCGGGTGTCCCCAGGGTGTCCCCAAGGGGTGGCACCGCTCCCCTGGGTCAATAAAGGTCCCCAAAAAGCGGCGCCGCTGTCGTGACATGGCCCGAGGTGTCCCCGGGAAGCGCCGGCTCCAATCAGCGATTTTTGATCGATTTCTGAGCGATTTTTCACAGTTTTCGGATCGATTTTGGAGGGATTTTCTCACTGGTTTTGGCTCCCATTTCCTGACCGATTTTTGGACCACTTTATGACCATTTGTCATCATTTTAAACCATTTCCCCCCATTTTTCATGACTTTAAACCATTTTATGACCTTTTATCACGACTTTAAATCATTTTAAATCATTTTATGACCATTTTCCACGATTTTAAAACAATTTTCCTAATTTTTCACAATTTTAAGCCATTTTATGACCATTTCCCACGATTTTAAACCATTTTATGACCATTTTTCACGATTCAAACCATTTTATGACCTCCTTTCATGATTTCAAATAATTTTTCCAATTTGTCACGATTTTAAACGATTTCATGACCATTTTCCACGACTTTAAACCATTTTCCCCACTTGTCACAATTTTAAACCATTTTATCACCACTTTTCAGGATTTTAAAATAATTTCCCCCATTTTCCACGACTTTAAACCATTTTACTACCATTGTCCACGATTTTAAACCATTTTTCCCACTTGTCACTATTTTAAACCATTTTATCACCACTTTTCGGGATTTTTAAACAATTTTTTTCCCATTTTTCCCCAATTTCCCGCCCTTTCCCCTCACGGCCCCGTCACCATGGCAACGCCGCCGCCGCGCCGGCGCTTTCTAGTGACGTCACGCGGTCCTCCCGCATCCCACAATGCTCCATGACCGTGAGGGGAAGGGGGGGGTCCGCCTGCATCCCAGAATCCCCCGCGGCCGTGAGGGGAAGGGGGGTCCGCCTGTATCCCACAATGCCCCGCGCGCGCCCCCTCCGTCCCTCCCGCCGCCGCCCGCTCGCTGCCCCGGGCCCGAGGCTCAGCCGGTACCGGAGATGGAGGAGGGGGAGGGGAATGGGCACGGCCCGGGGGGAGGGGGAGGGGTTGGGGGGGGTGGGGGAGGGGAGAGGGGGGGTTTGGTTTGGTTGGGGGGGGGCCCGCGCGCGGTGACGTCACGGCGCGGCCTTGGGTTTCCCCTCACTCGGTGTTGGCGCCCCTCCCCCTTCCCCCCTTTTCGATCTCCGCAGGTGCAGCCACGTGACTCCCGGAGCCTGCCCCACCCCCCCGTCGGCGCTCCCAGTAACTCCCAGTAACTCCCAGTGCCTCCCATCAACCCTTTCCCGTGCTCCCAGTGTACTCCCAGTGCTCCCAGTAACTCCCAGTGACCCCAACCCAGTAACTCCCAGTGGCTCCCAGTAACTCCCAGTAACCCCCCAGTAACTCCCAGTGACCCCCCAGTGGCTCCCAGTAACTCCCAGTGCTCCCAGTAACCCCTCAGGGACCCTCCCAGTGCTCCCAGTAACCCCCATACACCTTTCCAGTGCCCCCCAGTCTCCCCTCCCAGTCCATCCCAGTCCCTCCCAGTCCCTCCCAGTTCCCTCCCAGTGCCCCCAATCCCTTCCAAACTCACTCCCAGTCCCTCCCAGTACCTCCCAGTTCCTATAATTGCACTCCCAGTCCTCTCAGTCCCCATAACAGTCCTTGATGCCCAACTCCCCTCCCAGTTCCCCCAGTCCCTCCCAGTCCACTCCCATTCTGTCCCAGTCCTAAACTCCCCCTGCCAAACCCATATCCTGCTCCCAGTCCCTCCCAGTCTCCATAACTCCCATCCCGGTCCTCCCAGTCCATCCCAGTCCTCCCAGTCCATAACTCCGCTCCCAGTCCCTCCAGTCCCTCCCAGTATCCATAACTTCCCTCCCAGTCCCCCCCAGTCCCTCCCAGTCCCTCCCAGTGCCCATAACTCCCCTCCCAGTCCCTCCCAGTCCATCCCAGTCCCCATAACTCCCATCCCAGTGCCTCCCAGTCCCTCCCAGTCCCCATAACTCCCCTCCCAGTGTCCATATCCTTGCTCCCAGTCTCTCCCAGTCCCTCCCAGTACCCATAACTCCCCTCCCAGTCCCTCCCAGTCCCCATATCCTTGCTCCCAGTCCCTCCCAGTCCCTCCCAGTGCCCATAACTTCCCTCCCAGTCCCTCCCAGTCCTTCCCAGTCCCTCCCAGTCCCTCCCAGTCCCTCCCAGTGCCCATAACTCCACTCCCAGTTGCTCCCAGTCCCCATATCCTTGCTCCCAGTCCCTCCCAGTGCCCATAACTCCACTCCCAGTCCCTCTCAGTCCTTCCCAGTATCCATAACTTCCCTCCCAGTCCCTCCCAGTCCATCCCAGTATCCATAACTCCACTCCCAGTCCCTCCCAGTCCCCATATCCTTGCTCCCAGTCCCTCCCAGTCCCTCCCAGTCCCTCCCAGTGCCCATAACTCCCCTCCCAGTCCCTCCCAGTCCCTCCCAGTCCCTCCCAGTACCCATAACTTCCCTCCCAGTCCCTCCCAGTCCCTCCCAGTGCCCATAACTCCCCTCCCAGTCCCTCCCAGTCCCCATATCCTTGCTCCCAGTCCCTCCCAGTGCCCATAACTCCCCTCCCAGTCCCTCCCAGTCCATCCCAGTCCCCATTACTCCTCTCCCAGTCCTTCCCAGTGCCCATAACTCCCCTCCCAGTCCCTCCCAGTCCCCATATCCTTGCTCCCAGTCCATCCCAGTATCCATAACTCCACTCCCAATCCCTCCCAGTCCATCCCAGTCCGTCCCAGTGCCCATAGCTTCCCTCCCAGTCCCTCCCAGTCCTCCCAGTCCCTCCCAGTCCATCCCAGTCCTCATAGCTCCTCTCCCAGTCCCTCCCAGTCCCCCCCAGTCTCATCCATCTCCTCTCCCAGTCGCCTCCAGTCCCTCCCAGTCCCCATACCCTTGCTCCCAGTCCCTCCCAGTATCCATAACTCCCCTCCCAGTCCCCCCCAGTCCCTCCCAGTCCCTCCCAGTCCCCATAACTCCAGTCCCAGTATCCATAACTCCCCTCCCAGTCCCTCCCAGTCCCTCCCAGTCCCCATAACTCCCCTCCCAGTCCCTCCCAGTCCCTCCCAGTCCCCATAACTCCCCTCCCAGTCCATCCCAGTCCCTCCCAGTCCCCATAACTCCCCTCCCAGTGCCCCCCAGCACCCACATCCCCGTTCCCGCCATGTCGTCGTGCGCGGAGCTGCTCCGTTTCCAGCTGCCGGGCCACGAGGCGGCGGCGCTGCGCTCGATGACGCGGCTCCGCGCCGAGGAGCGTTTCTGCGACGTGACCATCGTGGCGCGGAGCCTGCGCTTCCGCGGCCACCGCGTCATCCTGGCGGCCTGCTCGCCCTTCCTGCGCGACCAGTTCCTGCTGAACCCCGCCGCCGAGCTGCGCGTGTCGCTGGCGCACAGCGCGCGCGTGCTGGCCGACCTGCTGCTCTCCTGCTACACCGGGGCGCTCGAGTTCGCCGGCAGGGACCTGGTAATTAATTTAATTTAATTTAATTGGGGTTAAATCCTGATATTATTGCCCAATGGGACGGGCTGTGCGTGTCACTGGCACCCGCGTGCTGGCCGACCTGCTGCTCTCCTGCTACACCGGGGCGCTGGAGTTCGCTGGCAGGGACCTGGTAATTAATTTAATTTAATTTAATTTAATTTAATTTAATTGGGGTTAAATCGTGATATTGCTAAATGGGACGGGCAGCGCACAGCGCCCGCGTGCTGGCCGACCTGCTGCTCTCCTGCTACACCGGGGCGCTCGAGTTCGCCGGCAGGGACCTGGTAATTAATTTAATTTAATTTGATTTAATTGGGGTTAAATTGCAATGTTGTCAAATGAGACGGGCTGTGCGTGTCACTGGCACACAGCGCCCGCGTGCTGGCCGACCTGCTGCTCTCCTGCTACACCGGGGCGCTCGAGTTCGCCGGCAGGGACCTGGTAATTAATTTAATTTAATTTAATTTAATTGGGGTTGAATCCCGGTATTGCCAAATGGGCTGTGCACAGCGCCCGCGTGCTGGCCGACCTGCTGCTCTCCTGCTACACCGGGGCGCTCGAGTTCGCTGGCAGGGATCTGGTAATTAATTTAACTTAATTTAATTTGATTTAATTGGGGTTAAATCGCAATATTGTCAAATGGGACGGGCAGCTCACAGCGCCCGCGTGCTGGCCGACCTGCTGCTCTCCTGCTACACCGGGGCGCTGGAGTTCGCTGGCAGGGACCTGGTAATTAATTTAATTTAATTTAATTTAATTTAATTGGGGTTAAATCGCGGTACTGTGAAATGGGGCTGTGCACAGCGCCCGCATGCTGGCCGACCTGCTGCTCTCCTGCTACACCGGGGCACTGGAGTTCGCAGTAATTAATTTAATTTAATTTGATTTAATTGGGATTAATTTAATTGAATTTAATTTGATTTAATTGGGATTAAATCGCAATATTGTCAAATGGGACGGGCTGTGCACAGCGCCCACGTGCTGGCCGACCTGCTGCTCTCCTGCTACACCGGGGCGCTGGAGTTCGCTGGCAGGGACCTGGTAATTAATTTAATTTAATTTAATTTAATTTGATTTAATTGGGGTTAAATCGATAATCGTTAAATCGTGCTGGCCGACCTGCTGCTCTCCTGCTACACCGGGGCGCTGGAGTTCGCTGGCAGGGACCTGGTAATTAATTTAATTTAATTTGATTTAACTTAATTTAATTGGGGTTAAATCAATAATCGTTAAATCGTGCTGGCCGACCTGCTGCTCTCCTGCTACACCGGGGCGTTGGAGTTCGCTGGCAGGGACCTGGTAATTAATTTAATTTAATTTGATTTAATTAATTTAATTTAATTTAATTTAATTTAATTGGGGTTAAATCGCGGTATTGCCAAATGGGATGGGCAGCGCACAGCGCCCGCGTGCTGGCCGACCTGCTGCTCTCCTGCTACACCGGGGCGCTGGAGTTCGCTGGCAGGGACCTGGTAATTAATTTAATTTAATTTAATTGGGGTTAAATCGATAATCGTTAAATCGTGCTGGCCGACCTGCTGCTCTCCTGCTACACCGGGGCGCTCGAGTTCGCCGGCAGGGACCTGGTAATTTGTCATTAATTTAATTTAATTTAATTGGGATTAATTTAATTTAATTTGATTTAATTTAATTGGGGTTAAATCGCGATATCGCCAAGTGGGGCAGCGCACAGCGCCCGCGTGCTGGCCGACCTGCTGCTCTCCTGCTACACCGGGGCCCTCGAGTTTGCTGGCAGGGACCTGGTAATTAATTTAATTTAATTTGATTTAATTTAATTGGGGTTAAATCACGATATTGTCAAATGGGATGGGCTGTGCGTGTCACTGGCACCCGCGTGCTGGCCGACCTGCTGCTCTCCTGCTACACCGGGGCGCTCGAGTTCGCCGGCAGGGACCTGGTAATTAATTTAATTTAATTTAATTTAATTTAATTTGATTTAATTGGGGTTAAATCGATAATCGTTAAATCGTGCTGGCCGACCTGCTGCTCTCCTGCTACACCGGGGCGCTGGAGTTTGCTGGCAGGGATCTGGTAATTAATTTAATTTAATTTGATTTAATTTAATTTAATTTGATTTAATTGGGGTTAAATCGATAATCGTTAAATCGTGCTGGCCGACCTGCTGCTCTCCTGCTACACCGGCGCCCTCGAGTTCGCCGGCAGGGATTTGGTAAATGGTTAATTTAATTTAAAAAAATTTTTAAATTTTTAATTGGAGTTAAATACCAAAATATTGGAGTCAAATACCAATGTATTGGGATTAAATACCAAAATATTGGAGTTAAATATCAATATATTGGAGTTAAATATCAATATATTGGAGTTAAATCCCATTGGCACTCCTGGCACAGACCCAGGATAACCAACCCGGGATAACCAACCCGGGATAACCAACCCGGGATAACCAACCCCGGATAACCAACCCGGGATAACCAACCCCGGATAACCAACACAGGATAACCAACCTGGGATAACCAACCCAGGATAACCAACACAGGATAACCAACACAGGATAACCAACCCCGGATAACCAACCCCGGATAACCAACACAGGATAACCAACACAGGATAACCAACCCGGGATAACCAACACAGGATAACCAACACAGGATAACCAACCCGGGATAACCAACCCGGGATAACCAACCCCGGATAACCAACCCCGAATAACCAACCCCGAATAACCAACCCCGAATAACCAACCCCGAATAACCAACCCCGAATAACCAACCCCGAATAACCAACCCCGAATAACCAACCCCGAATAACCAACCCCGGATAACCAACCCCGGATAACCAACCCGGGATAACCAACCCCGGATAACCAACACAGGATAACCAACCCCGGATAACCAACCCGGGATAACCAACACAGGATAACCAACCCGGGATAACCAACCCGGGATAACCAACCCGGGATAACCAACCCCGGATAACCAACCTGGGATAACCAACCCAGGATAACCAACCCGGGATAACCAACCCCGGATAACCAACACAGGATAACCAACCCCGGATAACCAACCCGGGATAACCAACCCGGGATAACCAACACAGGATAACCAACACGGGATAACCAACCTGGGATAACCAACCCGGGATAACCAACACAGGATAACCAACACGGGATAACCAACCCCGGATAACCAACCTGGGATAACCAACAGAGGATAACCAACCTGGGATAACCAACCCCGGATAACCAACACAGGATAACCCACATGGGATAACAGACCCGGGATAACCAACCCCGGATAACCCACATGGGATAACCGACACTGGATAACAGACCCGGGATAACCAACCCCGGATAACCAACCCCGGGATAACCAACCCCGGATAACCAACACAGGATAACCAACCCCGGATAACCAACCCCGGATAACCAACCCGGGATAACCAACCCCGGATAACCAACCCGGGATAACCAACCCGGGATAACCAACCCAGGATAACCAACCCCGGATAACCAACCCCGGATAACCAACCCCGGATAACCAACCCGGGATAACCAACCAGGGATAACCAACCCGGGATAACCGACCCGGGATAACCAACCCCGGATAACCAACCCCGGATAACCAACCCGGGATAACCAACCCGGGATAACCAACCCCGGATAACCAACCCCGGATAACCAACCTGGGATAACCAACCTGGGATAACCAACCCAGGATAACCAACACAGGATAACCAACACAGGATAACCGACCTGGGATAACAGACCAGGGATAACCAACCCGGGATAACCAACCTGGGATAACCAACCCGGGATAACAGACCTGGGATAACCAACCCGGGATGACCCACATGGGATAACCGACACTGGATAACTGATCAGGGATAACCAACCCGGGATAACCAACCTGGGATAACAGACCAGGGATAACCGAGCCAGGATAACTGACCAGGGATAACAGACCCGGGATAACCAACCCCGGATAACCAACCCCGGCTAACTCATCCCCGTTTCCCCTCCCGCCCCCAGGTGAATTACCTGACGGCCGCCAGCTACCTGCAGATGGAGCACGTGGTGGAGCGGTGCCGGGGGGCGCTGGCCCGGTTCATCCAGCCCTCGCCCACCGCCCCGGTGCCGCCCCCCAAGAACGAGGAGGACGAGGATGAGGAGGACGAGGAGGACACGACCGACGTTTGCATCGTCAAGGTGGGTGCGGGGTGGATGAAGGCAGGGCCTGGTGGTGAGTTGGGGGTTTGGGGGGAAAAATGTAAAAAAAAATGCAAAAAACCCCGTGAAAATCGGCTAAAATAGGTGAAAATCCCATTAAAAATGCCAAAATCCCATGAAAGTGCAGGGCGGGGTCGTGAGTGAGGTTTTGGGGGGAAAAAATGTAAAAAGAATGGAAAAAGCCCCTGTGAAAATCGGCTAAAATAGGTGAAAATAAAATGCGTTAAAATCCATTAAAAAATGCAAAAATAAGTAAAATCCATAAAAAATGCCAAAATCCCATGAAAGTGCCCGAAATCCCACGAATCCCAAAGGCAGGGTGGTCAAGCAGCTGCGCAATGTAAAAAAATACAAAAAATACCCTAAAAAAAATTCAGATTAAAAATAGGTAAATCCCACAGAAAATATGAAATCTATAAAAACCTGATAAATCACTGCTGTGATTGGGTTTTGGGGAGAAAAACCCAAAAAATGCAAAAAAATGGATATTCTCACAATTTTTTACAGAGACTCATATTTATAAGGCTTTAATCATATTGATAAGGCTTTAATCACATTGATAAGCCTTTAATCATATTTTTAAGGCTTTAATCACATTGATAAGGCTTTAATTACATTGATAAGGCTTTAATCATGTTTACAATGTTTTAATCACATTGATAAGCCTTTAATCATATTTTTAAGGCTTTAATCATATTGATAAAGCTTTAATCCTGTTGATGAGCCTTTAATCCTATTGATAAGGTGTTAATCATATTGATAAGGGTTTAATTGCATTGGAAAGGCTTTGATCATATTGATAAGGCTTTAATCATGCTTTAATCCTATTGATAAGCCTTTAATTATTAATAAGGCTTTAATCATATTGAGAAGGCTTTAATCATGTTTTAATCATATTGATAAGGCTTTAATTATACTGATAAGGCTTTAATCGTGTTGATAACACTTTAATCATACCGATAAGTCGTTAATCACTTTGATAAGACTTTAATCATACTTTAGTCACTTTGATAAGGCTTTAATTGCATTGATAAGGGTTAACCACACTGATAAGGGTTAACCACACTGATAATGCATTAATCACACTGATAAGGATTAACCACTTTGATAAAGCATTAATTACATTGATAAGGGTTTACCACTGATAAGGGTTAACCACACTGATAAAGCATTAATCACTGATAAGGGTTAACCACACTGATAATGGTTTAACCACACTGATAAAGCATTAATCACTGATAAGGGTTAACCACACTGATAAGGGTTAACCACACTGATAAGGCATTAATCACTGATAAGGGTTAACCACACTGATAAAGCATTAATCACTGATAAGGGTTAACCACACTGATAAGGGTTAACCACACTGATAAGGGTTTAACCACACTGATAAGGGTTAATCACACTGATAAGGGTTAACCACACTGATAAGGGTTAACCACACTGATAAGGCATTAATCACTGATAAGGGTTAACCACACTGATAAGGGTTAACCACACTGATAAGGGTTAACCACCCTGATAACCCTTTCCTGCCCCATCTCCCCCCCCAAGGTGGAGCCGGCCACGCGGCGCCGGGGCCGGAGGTGGCCGGCGGTGGCCGCCAGCGAGGTGGCGGCGAGCCAAGGTCCGGCCGGAGTGACCGCCGTGGTGGCCGCCACGCCGGACAACGCCACGGCACAGCAGCTCGGGGTGGTCAAGGCCTGCTACAGCCTGGCCGAGGACGCCGAGGGCGAGGGCTTGGTCATCTTCCCCGGAGGTGGCAACACCACGGTGGCCACCAGCGAGGAACCGCCGGGCGGCCAAGGAGCCGTGGGCACCTCGAGCACCACCACACCCACCCCATCATCATCATCATCCTCGTCATCATCATCGTCCTCGTCGCGCTGTGGGAAGTGCGGGGAGAGCTTCCAGGGCGTGGAGAAGCTGGTGTTCCACATGCGGGCGCAGCACTTCGTGTTCATGTGCCCGCGCTGCGGCAAGCAGTTCAACCACAGCTCCAACCTGAACCGGCACATGAACGTGCACCGCGGCGTGAAGTCGCACGGCTGCGGCGTCTGCGGCAAGAGCTTCACGCAGAAGTCGACGCTGCACGACCACCTGAACCTGCACAGCGGCGCGCGGCCCTACCGCTGCTCCTACTGCGACGTGCGCTTCGCCCACAAGCCGGCCATCCGGCGGCACCTCAAGGAGCAGCACGGCAAGACCACGGCGCAGAACGTGCTGGAAGCGGGCGGGGCCGAGGGGGGCGTGGTCATGCGTTGATGTTGGGGAGGGGGGAGGGCCCAGTGGGTGGGGGGGTGGGGGGGGTGGGGGTGGGGCGGTGGTTGGGGGGGTGCTGGGTTCTCTCCCGGGGGTGGTGGGGGTGGGGGGTGGAGGGGGGGCAGTGAGGGGGTGGAGTGACCATGGAGTGACCACAGAGTGACCACCAGAGTGGCACAAAGCGATCTCAAAGTGGCACAATGTGGGACAAAGTGACCCCAAAGTGGGACAAAGTGACCCCAAAATAGGGGAGAGTGACCACTGGGGTGGTGGAAAGAAGGGTGAAGTGACCACGGAGTGACCACAGGAGTGACCACCTGAGTGACCACCAGAGTGACCACAGAGTGACCACAGAGTGACCGCCAGAGTGACCACCAGAGTGACCACCAGAGTGACCACCGGAGTGGCACAAAGTGACCCCAAAGTGGCACAAAGTGACCCCAAAATGGGGGAGAGTGACCACTGAGTGACCACAGAGTGACCACAGAGTGACCACCAGAGTGACCGCCAGAGTGGGACAAAGTGACCCCAAAGTGGCACAAAGTGACCCCAAAGTGGGACAAAGTGACCCCAAAATGGGGGAGAGTGACCACTGGGGTGGTGGTAAGAAGGGTGAAGTGACCACAGAGTGACCACAGAGTGACCACCAGAGTGGCACAAAGTGACCCCAAAAGTGGCACAAAGTGACCCCAAAATAGGGGAGAGTGACCACTGGGGTGCTGGTAAGAAGGTGAAGTGACCACTGAGTGACCACGGAGTGACCACAGAGTGACCACCAGAGTGACCGCCAGAGTGGCACAAAGTGACCCCAAAGTGGCACAAAGTGGGACAAAGTGACCCCAAAATGGGGGAGAGTGACCACTGGGGTGGTGGTAAGAAGGGTGAAGTGACCACAGAGTGACCACAGAGTGACCGCCAGAGTGGCACAAAGTGGGACAAAGTGGGACAAAGTGACCCAAAAGTGGCACAAAGTGACCCCAGAATGGTGGAGTGACCACTGGACACTGAATCCCCTGGACATCGAAGGAGTGACCACTGGACACTGAATCCCCGCTGGACATCGAAGGAGTGACCGCTGGGGTGGTGCTAAGAAGGGTGAAGTGACCACAGAATGACCACCAGAGTGGCACAAAGTGACCCCAAAGTCGGGAGAGTGACCCCAGAATGGTGGAGAGTGACCACTGGACATCTGGACCCTGCTGGACATCGAAGGAGTGACCACTGGGGTGATGGCAAGGAGGCCAAAGTGACCATCAGAGTGACCCCCAAAGTGGCACAAAGTGACCCCAGAGTGGTGGGGAGTGACCGCTGGACATCTGGACCCTGCTGGACATTGAGGGGGTGACCACTGGGGTGGTGGTAAGAAGGGTGAAGTGACCACAGAGTGACCACCAGAGTGGCACAAAGTGACCCCAAAAGTGGCACAAAGTGGGACAAAGTGACCCCAAAATGGGGGAGAGTGACCCCAGAGTGGTGGAGTGACCACTGGACACTGAATCCCTGCTGGACATCGAAGGAGTGACCACTGGGGTGGTGGTAAGAAGGGTGAAGTGACCACGAAGTGACCCCCAAAGTGACCACAGAGTGACCCCAAAATCGTGGGGAGTGACCACTGGACATTGAGGGGGTGACCACTGGGCTGGTGGCGAAGTGACCACGAAGTGACCACCAGAGTGGCACAGAGTGACCCCTGAAGTGGCTCAAAGTGACCCCAAAATGGTGGAGAGTGACCGCTGGACATTGAGGGGGGGACAAGGAGGGCGAAGTGACCACGAAGTGACCGCCAAAGGGACGTGAAGTGACCCCTGAAGTGGCTCAAAGTGACCCCAAAATTTTGGGGAGTGACCCCTGGACACCTGGACATCAAAGGAGTGACCACCGGGGTGGTGGCACGGAGGCCAAAGTGACCATGAAGTGACCACCAAAGTGACCCCAAAATGGCTCCAAGTGACCCCTGGACCCTGCTGGACACTGAGGGAGTGACCACTGGGGTGGTGGCAAGGAGGCCAAAGTGGTCAGGAATGACCCCAAAATGATGAGAAATGACCCCAAAATGGTGGGAAATGACCCCAAAATGGTGGGAAATGACCCCAAAATGATGAGGAACAACCCCAAAACGCTGGGAAATCACACCTGGGTGACGAATTTGAGGATTCTGGACCCCCAGGTTTCAAATTTTGGGGTCCTCATTTCAAATCCAACACAAAAAAAAACCCCAAATTTGGGGATTTTGGGGAAAAATTCTGATTTTTTATGGGGCTCCCCCCCAAATTTGGCCCCTCAGGGTAAATTTTGGGGCGCCAAGGCCAAGGTGGAAAATTTGGGGAATTTTTTGGGGGTCCCCCCGATATTTTTGGGGTCCCTCCTGATATTTTTTTGGGGGGGTGTTCTCCAGATTTTTTGGGGTCCTCCCCAAATTTTTTGGGGGGTTTTTGTAGATTTTAGAATTTGGGGGAGACCCCCTTAGGTTGTAGTTGGGGGAGGGGGAGGGGAAATTTGGGGAGGGGGAGGGGAAAAGGATTTGGGGGGGTGGGGGAGGGGAACCCCAAAAATTTGGGGTTTTTTTAGGGGGGTTTAGGAATTAAAGAGGAAAAATTTGGGGTTCCCTTTTTGGGGGGGGTGTGAGACCCTTTTTGGGGTGGGGGAGGGGCCTGTGGGACCCCTCCCCCCCAATAAATTTTTTTTTGGAGTTTTTTGATAATAAATGAATTTTGAAATAAAATATAAAGTGCTTTTTTTGTCTCTTTATTTTGGGATCATTCTTTAATTTTTTGGGGATTTTTTTCCTTTTAGGGGTCTGTGTATTTTAGGGTGATTTAATAATTTAGTTTTGTGGATTCATTAATTTTTGGGGGATTTCTTTAAACAGATTTGTTATTTTTTTCGGAATTTATTTATTTATTTCGAGGGTATTATTTATTGTGGTGATTTGAATAATTTTGGGTAATTAGATTAATTTTTAGTATTTATAAATTTTTAAAGATTAATTTTTGGGAACTTACTCATTCTCAGGTGAATTATTAATTTAATTTTAGGGATTTATTAATTTTTTTTTGTTTTTACTGTGGGGGTTTATTTACTTTTAGTGATTTCTTAATTTGGGGAATTTTTAAGTAATTTTAATATAATTTTATTTAATTAATCAATCAAGTTAATAATTTAATTTTTATTTTTTTTAAAAAGTTTTTTTTTTAATTAATAAAAATTATAAATGGGCGTGGCTTGGCATAAGGGGCGTGGCTTCCTCAGGTGGCCGAGCCAAGCCAGCAGGACAAAGCCCCGCCCTGTGGGCGTGGCTTTACCCATAAAAGGAACAACCACGCCCCCTTCTCGCTGCGTGATGACGTCATGCAGGTCTGAGGGGGGCGGCTGCCGCAAAACTGCCGTAAAGCGCGACTGTCGTAAATTCGGCCGTAAAGCGCGACTGTCGTGAAATCGGCCGTAAAGCGCGACTGTCGTAAAAGCGGCCGTAAAGCGCGACTGTCGTAAAGGGGCGTAAAGCGCGACTGTCGTAAAAGGTGCCGTAAAGCGCGACTGTCGTAAAGGTGCCGTAAAGCGCGACTGTCGTAAAATCGGCCGTAAAGCGCGACTGTCGTAAAACTGCCGTAAAGCGCGACTGTCGTAAAGGGCCGTAAAGCGCGGATGTCGTAAATACGGCCGTAAAGCGCGACTGTCGTAATACGGCCGTTAAAGCCGACTGTCGTAAATTGTGACACAGATGTTTGAAGCTCTTTATTGGAAACTCCGTTTTTTAAAGCCTTTATTGGGGACACGGGTGTTTAAAGCCCTTTATTAAACACACAGTTGTTTAAAGCTCTTTATTGGAGACTCTGTTGTTTAAAGCTATTTATTGGGGCACCGTTGTTTAAAGCCCTTTATTGTTTTTCCTGCCGGGCCGTGGCAGCCGCGGCCCGGCCCCGCCCCTGCCGCGAGCTCCGCCCCTCTTTTAGCCTACACCGGGACACGCCCCCTCGGCCCCGCCCACCGCTTCCACCTCTGCCGTCCCATTGGTCGCTGCCGTCCCGGCTACCGTGGGCCCCGCCCCTTAGCCCCGCCCCCTGCAATGGCGGCCGCTGCTGCCGTCCCGATCCCGTCGCTGCCTCTGTGCCGTCCCGCGCGGCTCCCGGATGTGCGGCCGCGCTGCGTCCCCAGCGATCGTTACCGCGGGAACCGTGTCCGCACCCCCCGAGCTGCCCCCGGGCCCCGCGGCACGGCAGCCGCCCACGGCTCGCCCCGTCCCTGCCGCCGTTCCGCCGCAACGCCCCGCTCCCGGCACGGCACCGGGGCGCCCCAGCCCGCCCAGCCGCCCCGTGGCTGCAGCCCCTGCCGTGCCTGCCGCCGCTCCTCCCGCCAGCCCGGCATCATCTCCCGCTGCCGAGCCCGCCCCGCCGCCGCCGCCCGGTGCCGCTTTCCCGCCGCTGCATGGCGGGCCAGGCCGCGGCTTCCCCACCGCGGCCCCCCGCTTCCGAGCTGCTCCGCCGCCTCCTGCGACCGCGGCCGTCCCGCCGCTCCCTTCCGCAGCCGCAGCCCCGTTCCCGTTTCTGCAGCTCTGTGCCCGCTCGCCCGCCATGCCGCCGCCGCCGCCATCATGGCTCCCTCACGGAACCCAGGCATGCGCAGTGCTACAACCGCCGCACCAGCGATATCACTCCGCGCCTCCTCATCCCGCCCCAGCGCCGCTTCCGGGATCGGCCGCACGCATGCGCAGTTCTATCTCCACGGCCCCTCCGCCACCCTCCCGCCGCTGCTTTGGTACAGCCCGGTGCCGGTCCCGATCCCGGTTCCGAGCCGCTGTCCAGCCACAGCCGGCATCTCCGTGCCCTGTCCCGCCGCTTCCGCCGCCACCGGGTCCGAACGCGGCGCCGCAGCAGGCAAATAGTGCGGCGTCCTGCGTTTATCCCTCCGCGTCTCTCCCTCTGCCGGACCTTGATGTGGCACGGCCGCATCACCGAGAGATCCCTCCGCAGCGCGGGACGCTGCACAACCAGTCCCTGATATCCCTCCGCGTTTTCGCCTTCCGCCCTTCTAGCGCCGAGTGGGACTACTTTGTGTCACGGTTCGTTCTCACAGCCACAACCGCGAACACAAACCGTGCAACGAGGGGGGCGAGGCTGGAATATGGCAGCTGCTTTCATAAATACAGCACAGACAGGGAATTATTGCGTCCCTGCAAATGCTGACTCTCTGATCCCAACTCAAGAGGAGCCGGAGCCTGAGGGGACCCCGAGCCTGAGGGGCCGCCGACCCTGAGGGGACCGGGGAAAAAACTGAGGGGTTTTTGGATTTTTGGGGGGATTTTTTTGGGATCTCTGGGTCTTATTTGGGTTTCCAGGACTGTTTTAGGGGTTTTTTGGGTTTTTTCCTGGCTCTAAATCCCGATTGTTCCCCGAACCTGAGGGAATCCCGAGCCTGAGGGAAAGGGTTGAAAAAACCACGGGGAATTTTTGGGATTTCTGTTTTTTTTTTTTTTTGGATTTCTGGATTTTATTTGGCACTTCAGGACTTTTTTAGGGGTTCTTTGGGTATTTTTGTGGGTTTTTTTCTGGGTCTAAATCCCGGTTTTTCTCAAAACCTGAGGGGACCCGGAGCCTGAGGGGCCGGAAAAAAGTGAGGATTTTGGGTTTTTTTTTGGATCTCTGGTTTTATTTGGTTTTCAGGACTTTTAATGGGTTCTTTGGTATGTTTTTTTTTCTTGCTCTAATCCCGGTTTTTCTCGAACCTGAGGGGACCCCGAGCGAGGGGAAAGTGAAAAACCACGAGGAATTTTTTGGATTTCTGGGTTTTCGGGGATCTCTGGGTTTTATTTGGGATTTCAGGACTTTTTAATGGGTTCTTTGGGTATTTTTGGGCTTTTTTCTGGCTCTAAATCCTGATTTTTCTCCGAACCTGAGGGGCCCCGAGCCTGAGGGGAAAGGCGGGAAAACCTGAGGGGACCCCGAGCCTGAGGGGGGGCGGACGCTGAGGGGAAAGGGAAATAAAACTGAGGAACTTGAAGTTTTTGGGGATCTCTGGGTTATTGGGATTCAGGACTTTTAGGTTCTTTGGTATTTCTGGGTTTTTTTTCTGGCTCTAATCCTGATTTTCTCGAACCTGAGGGCCCGAGCTGAGGACCGAGCTGAGGGCCGAAAAAAGTGAGAATTTGGGGGTTTTTGGACTCTGGGTTTTATTTGGCACTTCAGGACTTTTTTAGGGGTTCTTTGGGTATTTTTGGGGTTTTTTTTCTGGCTCTAAATCCCGATTTTTCTCCGAACCTGAGGGGACCCCGAGCCTGAGGGGAAAGGCGGGAAAACCTGAGGGGACCCCGAGCCTGAGGGGAGGCGGAGCCTGAGGGGAAAGGGAAATAAAACTGAGGAATTTTGGGGTTTTTTTGGGGATCTCTGGGTTTTATTTGGGATTTCAGGACTTTGGGGATTTTTATTTGTTTTTTTTTCTGGCTCTAAATCCTGATTTTTCTCCGAACCTGAGGGGACCCCGAGCCTGAGGGAGTGACCTCAGAATGGGGAGAAACGCCCCCAAAGTGACCATGAAGTGACCACCAAAGTGACCCCAAAATGGTGGGAAATGACCCCAAAGTGCCACCGAGTGACCCCAAAGTGGCACCGAGTGACCACTGGACACTGAATCCCTGCTGGACATTGAGGGAGTGACCACTGGGGGATGGCAAGGAGGCCAAAGTGACCACGAAGTGACCCCCAAAGTGCTGGGGAGTGACCACTGGACACTGAATCCGTGCTGGGATTTAGTTACACGGATTTATTATTTTTTTCAGGATCTATTTATTTTTTTTGGGTATTTTTTATTTTAATTTTTGGGGATTTATTTATTTTTGGGGGATTCATTTAATTTTTGGGTGACTTATTAATTTTTAGGGATTTATTTTTGGGGATTTATTCATTTATGGAGAACTTAATCTAATTTTGGGATTTATAAATTTTTTCGCATTTACTGCAGAGATTCACTTACTTTTATCGATTAATTAATTTTGGGGGATTTATTAATTTTTGGGGGATTCACTTTCAGAGATTTATTATTTTTTTCCGGTGTTTATCTATTAATTTTGAGAGAATTATTTATTTTTGGGGGCCTATTTAATTCTAGGTGGTTTATTAATTTGACTTTTAGGATTTATAAATTTTTAGGGATTTAGTTTTGGAGATTTATTCTGTTTTGGGGGACTTCACAACTTAACTCTGCGGGCTTAATAAAATTTCCTTCTTTAATGTGAGTATTTATTGGTTATTATTAGGTTATTAGTTTGGGGGAATTTATTTTATTCCTCGAAGTAGAGGTGGGAGTGGCTTAAACGAAGGGGCGTGGCTTCCCCATTGGGCGGGGCCAAGCCGGCCGGACAAAGCGCCGCGCTGTGGGCGTGGCTTTACCCATAGAAGGCGTAGCCACGCCCCTTCGCGCTGCGTGCTGACGTCACCGCGCGCGGCGCGCTCGGCGGCGATGGAGGCGGCGGGAGGCGCCGAGGTCTGAGGGGAGGCGACACCGGGGCCGCTTTTTGGGGCGTTTTGAGGCGATTTTGGGGTTTTTTGTGAGGTTTTTCGGGTTTTTGGGGAGCCGGGGGGTGTCTGCGAGCGGCGGGAAGGGCGGGATCCGCTGGGGGGAGGGGCGCTCCCCTCACGGAGCGCTCTGCCCCTCCCCCTCCCCCTCAGGACCCTCCCGTCGGGACCCTCGTGGTGGAGGCGGCGGGAGAGGCCGGTGAGTGACCCCCTCCCCAATTTTGGTCCCCATTTTGATCCTCCTCGAGATCTCCCTCGGGATCGCCTCAGAATCTGCCTGAATTCCCTCAGGATCTCCCTGAAATCCCTCTCAGGATCCCCCCTCAGAATCCCCTCATGAATCCCCTCAGGTTCCCCCCTCAGAATCCCCTCATGATTCCCCTCAGGATCCCCCCAGGACCCCCAGATCCCCCCCCAAGACCACCCTGGGTCCCACCAGGACCCCCAGACCCCTCCCCAAATACCCTCAAATCCCCCCAGACCCCCTCAAAACCCCCCAAAATCTCCTCAAAACCCCCCAGATCCCCCCAAGATGTCCCCGGGCCCCCAGACCCAGACCCCCCCCTCCCCAACCCCTCAAAACCCCCCCAATCCCCCCCTGACCCCCCTTTTTCTCCCCCTGCAGGTCTCCCCCCGGGCAGCCCCTCCCCCTGCGACCCCCCCCCAGCCGGCGGGACCCCCCCCACGGGCGGGGAAGCCCCCCAGGATGAGGAGGGGCTGGGGGGGGGCGGCCCCAGCGATGGGGAGGGGGCTCAGGGGACGCCCCCCAAGGGGCTGCCAGGTGAGGGGGGGGCGCTTTTGGGGGGGGGGTCTGGGGGTATTTTTCAGAGCTTTTAGGGGATTTTGGGGGGATTTGGGGGATTTTGGGGGGGTCTGAGGGGTCCTGGGGGGATTGAAGGGGTTCTGGGGGTCTTTTGGGGGGGTTTGAGGGCATTTTGAGGGGGGTCTGGGGGGTTTTGAGGGGTCCTGGGTAGGATATTGGGGGGTCTGGGGGCATTTTGAGGGGATTTGGGGGTATTTTGGGGGTGGTGTTTTGGGGGTTGTGTTTTGGGTGGGTTGGGTGTTTTGGTGAGTTTGGGGGTGTTTTGGGAGGGTTTCGGGGCATTTTGGGGGGATCTAGGCACATTTTGGGGGGTCTGGTGCCATTTTGGGGGTCTGGGGCCATTTTAGGGGTTTGGGTCATTTTGAGGGGGTTGGGCCATTTTGAGGGGGTCTGGGGGCATTTTGGGGGGGTCTGGGGCATTTTGGGGGTCTGGACATTTTGGGGGGGTTTGGGGCCATTTTGGGGGATTTGGGCTTTGGGGGTTTGGGCATTTTGGGGGGGTTTGGGGCATTTTGGGGGGTTTGGGCACATTTCTTGGGGGTGGCACATTTTGGGGATTTGGCTGGATTGGCACATTTTTGAGGGGTTGGTACTCGTTGGCACATTTTGGGGGCAATTGTGCATTTCTCCACCCCCCATTTTGAGTGGGTCTCCCCTTTTTTCCTCCCCCACCCAGGCCACGCCTCCAAGACCCTCCCAGGCTCCCCAGGCCGAGGAGGAGGAGCAGGAGGAGGGGTCCCCACCCCCATTTTGGGGGCGGGGCTCTCTCCCGGAAGTGGGGGGGGGTCCCCCCCCGCCCCCCCCCCCCCCCCCAGCCGAGCCAAGATGTCCCTGACGGGGGCGGGGGGCTCCAAAGCCCCCCCGGGGCAGAGCTTGGCCCTTCGCCTGCTCACCCTGCCCGGGGGGCGCCCCCAGAACCAGAACCCCCCCCCCGAGCCCCCCCAGAACCAGAACCCCCCCCCGGAGCCCCCCCAGAACCAGAACCCCCCCCCGGAGCCCCCCAAAATCCACCGGGCCCGCAAGACCATGGCCAGGCCCAGCAACGGACAGGTGAGCGCTGCTTTTGGGGAGGGGGCTTTGGGTTTGAGAGTTTGAGACCCCTCCCCAGGGATTTTTGGGGTCCCTTTGAGGTTTTGGGGACCCCCCCCGCACCATGAGGATTTTTGGGGTGATTTTTTGGGGTGATTTTTGCCCTTTTCAGGTGCCAGAGAAGCCCAGGATGTCGGAGATGCTGCACTTCCGGGTGTCCGAGGAGCTCTGCGGGATGGGGCAGCACCACGGTGGGAAACGGGGGGGATTTGGGGGTTCTGGGGGGGTCTTGGTGGATTTGGGAAATTTGAGGGGGTCCTGGAGGCGTTTTGGGGTCCCTGAGGGGTCTTGGTGGGATTTGGGAAATTTGGGGGGTCCTGAAGAAGTCTAGGGGTCATTTGGGGGAGTTTGGGATAATTTGGGGAAATTTGAGGGGGTCCTGGGGGGGATTTGGGGGTCTCTGAGGGGTCTCTGAGGGGTCTTGGTGGGATTTGGGGTAATTTGGGGGGGGTCCTGGAGAAGTCTAGGGGCATTTGGGGGAGTTTGGGGTAATTTGGGGAAATTTGAGGGGTCTGGAGGCGTTTTGGGGGTCCTGAGGGGGATTTGGGGGTCCTGAGGGTCTTGGTGGGATTTGGGAAATTTGGGGGGGTCCTGGAGGGGTTTTGGAGGTCTCTGAGGGGTCTTGGGTGGATTTGGGGAAATTTGGGGGGTCCTGGGGGGGATTTGGGGGTCCTGAGGGGGATTTGGGGAAATTTGAGGGGGATTTGGGGAAATTTGAGGGGTCCTGGGGTGGATTTGGGGTCCTGAGGGGGATTTGGGGGTCCCTGAGGGGTCTTGGTGGGATTTGGGGAAATTTTTGGGGGGTCCTGGGGGGATTGGGGTCCCTGAGGGGATTTGGGGAATTTGAGGGGGATTTGGGGAAATTTGAGGGGGTCTGGGTGGATTTGGGGTCCTGAGGGGGATTTGGGGTCCTGAGGGGGATTTGGGGTCCCTGAGGGGTCTTGGTGGGATTTGGGGAAATTTGGGGGGGTCCTGGGAGGATTGGGGGTCCTGAGGGGGGTTTGGGGGTCCTGAGGGGATTTGGGGGGTCTTGGTGGGATTTGGGGTAATTTTGGGGGGTCTTGGGCTGTTTTGGGGGGGTCTTAACAGGGTCAGGGAGGGGTCTGGGGGTTCAGTTTTGGCTCTGGGGGTTCAGTTTTGGGTCTGGGGGTTCAGTTTTGGGTCTGGGGGTTCAGTTTTGGGTCTGGGGGGTTCAGTTTTGGGTCTGGGGGTTTCAGTTTTGGGTCTGGGGGGTTCAGTTTTGGGTCTGGGGGTTCAGTTTTGGGTCTGGGGGTTCAGTTTTGGGTCTGGGGTTTCAGTTTTGGGTCTGGGGTTCAGTTTTGGGTCTGGGGGTTCAGTTTTGGGTCTGGGGGTTCAGTTTTGGATCTGGGGGGTTCCAGTTTTGGATCTGGGGGTTCAGTTTTGGGTCTGGGGGTTCAGTTTTGGGTCTGGGGTTTCAGTTTTGGGTCTGGGGGTTCAGTTTTGGGTCTGGGGGTTTCAGTTTTGGGTCAGGGGGTTCAGTTTTGGCTCTGGGGGTTCAGTTTTGGGTCTGGGGTCTCCCTGACCCCCCCGTTTCCCTCCCCCAGACCACCCCAAACGCCCCAAGTTGGATTTTGGCTCCGAGGGGCTCCACAAGCGGCTGCAGCAGCGCCCGAGCCCCCGCGCCAGCACCGAGGTACCCCAGGGACCCCCAAAAACCCCCCAAAACCACCCCAAAATCCCCCCCAAAAATACCCCAGGGACCCCCCAAAATCCCCCCAAAAATACCCCCAAAAACTCCTCAAAATCCCCCCAAAAACCACCCAGGGACCCCCCAAAATCCCCCAAAAACTCCCCAAAAAACTCCTCAAAATCCCCCAAAAACGCCCAGGACCCCCAAAATCCCCCCAAAAATACCCCAGGGACCCCCCAAAAACTCCCCCAAAAACCTCCCCTCAGGACCCCCCAAAACTCCCCAAAATCCCCAAACAAAACCACCCAGGGACCCCCCAAAAACCACCCAGGGACCCCCAAAAACCACCCAGGGATCCCCAAAAAACTCCCAAAAATCCCCCCCAAAAACCACCCAGGGACCCCCAAAATCCCCCCAAATCCCCCCAGGACCCCCCAAATCCCCCCCAATTCCCGTGTCCCCCCAGATCACGGTGACCGCAGAAATGGCCGCCCCCAAACCCCCCCAGGACCCCCCAAGACCCCCCAAAATCCCCCCCAATTTCCCCTGTCCCCCCCAGATCACGGTGACGGAGGAAATGGCCGCCCCCAAACCCCCCCAATTTCACCCCAAACCCCCCCAGACCCCCAAAACCCCCCCAGATGTCCCTTCATATCTCCCCCCAAACCCCCCAGGACCCCCACAAATCCCCCCAAACCCCCCAGGACCCCCCAAAACCCCCCAGGACCCCCCAATTCCCCGTGTGCCCCCCAGATCACGGTGACGGAGGAAATGGCCGCCCCCAAACCCCCCCATGTCCCCCAATCCCCCCCCAAACCCCTCCAGGACCCCCCAAAATTGCCCCCAGGACCCCCAAAATCCCCCCAATTCCCTGTGCCCCCCCCAGATCACGGTGACGGAGGAAATGGCCGCCCCCAAACCCCCCCAATTTCACCCCAAACCCCCCAGGACCCCCCAAAATCCCCCCAAACCCCCCCAGATCCCCCCCAAATTTCCCGTGTCCCCCCCAGATCACGGTGACGGAGGAAATGGCCGCCCCCAAGCCCCCCCAAATTCCCCCCAAAATCCCCCCCAGGACCCCCCAAAGTCCTCCCAAACCCCCCCAGGACCCCCCAAATTTCCCCCAAACCCCCCCAGGACCCCCCAAACCCCCCCAGGACCCCCCAATTCCCCGTGTCCCCCCCAGATCACGGTGACGGAGGAAATGGCCGCCCCCCCCCGGGACTGGGACTCCGA